>NC_142522.1:41203451-41213451 GCF_964205215.1 Stylophora pistillata
ATTGTCTACCTCCCTTCGAATCTGCAGACATGTTGACGTATTTGGTTCTCGAAACAAGTTACTATACGAAGGATCAATTAAAAAATTTCTGAAGTCTGGAAGCTTTTAACCAGCTGGTTAGCGGTTTTGTCACTAGTGTTCAAGGTCACAAGATCTCGGAGAAATTTGTTGTCCTTGCGAAAGTTCTTCATTCACAGCGAGTGAATGACACATTGATAACTGTGTGGATAATCTCCGAAGAAAGTGGAGTCATTATTGGAGCCCATTGCCTGGGTTGCAGAGCTGGTCTTGCTGAATCGTGTTCTCATATTGCTTGTGTTTTGTATTACCTTGAGTCTTGGACAAAGATCCACGGAAAACTTGCTTGCACACATATGAAATGCCAATAGATTCTTCCCTCTTTTGTTAAAGATGTTGAATATGCAAGGGTGAGAGATATAAATTTCAAATCTGCTAAGAAACTTAAGTCTGAAATTGATGAAAATATTGAGAATCTCATGAATGATGATTGTGAACAATTTTATGAAGAAAAGAAGAAATCCAAAATCAATGATAAATCATGATCAGTTCCAGTACCAACTCAGGGAGATATGGACGCTCTTTTTAGTGAGTTGAGTGAATGCAAAATAAAACCTGTTGTACTAAGTCTTGTTCAACCTTATGCTGAAAGCTACGTCAAGTCAAGTCGGCACATCACTACTGTTACAGATTTTTTTGACAAAAAATACTTAGAGCTATCATATCCAGAATTACTTAAAGTCTGCATGCCCATAAAGCTTGACATTACTAAAGAGAACATTGATCAAGTTGAGAGAGACACAATTAAACAAGCATAGGGTATAAATTTCTTCAAACACCGAGCAGGCAGGATAGGTGCCTCACAAAGTAAATCAGCTTGTCACACAAACCCTGCCCTACCTTCTCAATCAATGATAAAACAAATTTTTTATCCAGAAGTAGCTAAATTTTCAACAGAAGCTACAGAACAAGGCTGTAGACATGAACCTTTCGCCATTCGCACTTATGAGGAGTTGATGAAGACCACTCTTGTCAATTTCAAAGTGAAAGAGTGTGGCCTTGTAATTAATGAAGATATGCCTTGGCTTCATGCACCTCCCGATCTCTTCTGCGAATGTGATTGCTGTGATGAAGGTATAGGTGAGGTTAAGTGTCCCTTATGTCTAGAGAATTGTGACTTTGAAAGCTATGTACAGAAAAGCAATACCTGTCTTACAAAGGATAGTCAGGGCCGCTACACTTTACCTCATGATCAATCATATTATTATCAAGTACAGCAACAACTGTTTACTACCAAGCGCCCTTTCTGTGATTTTGTTGTTTGTGCCGTTGGATTAGATCAAGTTATGCTTGTGCATCAGCGTATTCTACCTGGTAAACCTCACTGGGATTCTGTGGTGCCTAAACTGGAGAACTTTTGGAGGGTGTGTGTACTCCCTGAAATATTGGGTAGATGGTCAACCAGAAGGTGTGATGCACTCCCGGTCGTTAAGACCTCATCAAAGTGTAAAGTATGCTACTGTAGATCTGTAAAGGATGAAGGAACTGTGAAGTGCTGCAATGCCAATTGTCCTGTCAATTAATTCCATCTTTCCTGTCTAGGGATTGAAAGTGTACCTAAAACATGGTACTGTCCAAACTGCGGGGTATTACCTAAATTTAAACCAGCTCAACGACAGAAAGACACTGTAAACAGGGCAATAAAGCTTGAATCCATTTGTAGTTGTCAAACGAAAGCTACTGCATCAGACAAACTTTTAGAATGCAAGAGTGGTGTCTGTGAAAGTGGAACATTTTTTCACCTAGCCTGCCTTAATTATAGACGCATGCCTAGGAACAGCATATCATGGGTATGTAGTTCTTGTGTAACTACCCAAAAGTTGCTTCTCAACAAATCAACTAATTCATCCAAGTCTTCTACAAGTGTTGGTCAGTCAAACCCCACTCCTCAGCCCACCAATGTTAGTCAGTCAAACCCCACTCCTTAGCCCACCAGCGTTAGTCAGTCAATCCCCACTCCTCAGCCCACCAGTGTTAGTCAGTCAATCCCCACTCCTCAGCCCACCAGGTTTAGTTAGTGAAACCCCACTCCTCAGCCCACCAGGGCTAGTGAGTCAAAACCCACTCCCCTGCGTACCAGTGGGAATAAATCAAGTTCGAGTTCAACTCCTGATAGTGGTAATGTTATATTTATTAAGACAGTACAAAATGTTTCTCCACAATGCAACAAATATGCAAAACTTGGGTCCTTGAGACAATGTGAATATGATCTTTTAAGAGATCCTCTTGGATGGCTGGATTGTGTTATCATTCATGAGGCACAAACATTGTTGTTTCAAATAGACAAAAACATCAAAGGATTTCAGAGAGCAACTCTAGGAGCTGTGAGACAATTTGATGTCATGGCTGGTGATTTTATTTAGATTTTACATATAAACAATAATCACTGGGTTTGCATGACCTCAATTGATTGTGCACAAGGTTACGTCATTGTTCTTGATAGTATGATGTCACCAATATCTTAGGAACTCCAAGAATTGGCTGCAAATTTAGTTGGAGGAAATTTAAAGGGAGTGCGTAACGTCAATGTACAACAACAACAAAATGGAAGCGACTGCGGAGTATTCTCCATTGCATTTGTAACTTGTCTTGTGTATGGACAAAACCCATTAACTGTCACCTTCAAAATTTCTAAAATGAGATCACATTTAATAAGATGTCTCCAATCTGGCATTATGGACTTGTTTCCTACCATTTGAATTACTTGGGCGTGCAAAATCTGTTTGTAAATGTATTGTTATGAAATTTGCATTTTAGAGTGCTTACACCCATATCCATGAAATAAAATCTAAACAGTTACTACTTAATTGAGTGGTTTTCATTCGACCATGAAATAGTTACTAGGCTAGTAGACACTAATAGACCCTGAGCCACTAAAAACACATTGTTTTATTTTGTTCGAATATGACTTTTAGATACTAATAAACACTGACTATTAGTAATTGTTTCACAGTCATATGAAAGTCACACTAGTTCTTATTTAGGCACTATTTACATAGGTAATCATTCAACCAGAATAGTCAAATAAAAGGCAAATACAAATTGTGAGAAACTGGTTGTTACATAGATATTTTAAATGAATTCTGGTATCCAAATATTAATAAATAATTATTAAAACTTATGTGTCTTTGCCGTGTCAATAAAATGTGTCAGTCGATTGGAACTTCCCCCAGGAAAATTTTGACAATTTTAACTCCCCCTGGGGATTAACGGTATTAATGCTACATTAGCTCCTCATCCAGCAGTTGTTAGATTTACCTGCACTCCCTAATTGTAGGTGGGGGGTTGAGGGTGTTTTCAATTCACTGATGCATAAAATGCAGTAATCAATCAAATGGTACAATTCTTGGGCTCAAATTTGTTAGAGCAGAAGTGACGGTAATAATTCTGTCTATCATTGGCTTTACATTCTCTTCATTTCTTTTATCACATGCCAATTGCAAGAACTCTATTGGAAGAATGCTTGAGAGGATAACGTACTTTCGCCGAAGGAGTCCAATTACACGTTCAACATGAATTCGCACGTTCGCTGTGCCCCTTGTTTTTTTCGACGTCTATTGGATCTAGCTGATCCCTACCTTTAGTAAAAGCAGGGATCACTAACTCTGCTCTTTGCATAAAAACACTTTCATGGATAGTGAACCCATGATCTGCCATGACTAAATCTCTTGGTACAAGTTTATTTAGTATCCCACAGTTATCTGTGAGATATTTATCAGAGGTTCTCCCTCCCCAAGCTTGAGATACAAAGGATATGCTTCCTTGAGGAGTGATCCCAATATGAATTTTAACAGTACTGTGACTTTTGTAAGAAGAATAAGTTTGTGCTCGAGCATAGAGGTTTGATGGTCTGTTGTTAAACACCTCAAAACAATCTATGATTACAGTAACTCTGTTTCCAAAAGAAAATTGAAAACATTGAGGCATTGTTCTAAAAGGTCAGCACGATCAGGCCAAACAATTAACGGTGCCAATCTACAATCCATAACAATCATCCACGCTAGAAAAATTCTAGAAACGGTCGAACGTGACACACCAAAACGATAGGCCAAATCTTGCATGGGAGCATTCAGTCTTAACTTCATAAGTGTTAAAATAAATTCTTGAAACTTTGAAAGAGTCATTGACTTGCGATTAACATGAGGTGAAACATGTTGGAACACAGTCATTAAGACATCAAATCCTGATATTCCTGTGTAGAAAGCAACTTTCTCGTCATCCCCGGCAAACCAGTTCTCTTCGAAGGGTTTCTCAGCAGTTACAAACAGATAGTCAAACTCTTCTGTCTGAGTCGCAACTCCTGTCTCCATATCAGTATCAAAAATGTTCTCGATACCAATATCTTCCACTTGTATCCCTGGTTCATTGATTTTTTGCTTCTTAGCTGCCACTTCTTGCCGGAGTTGCTCCCGTAGTTTGTCTTGAGCTTCGACTCTTTGTTTCTCTCGAAGTCGTCGTCTTTCGTCTCGCTTTGCAGAGGACTGTAACTTTTCCTCTAGCTTTTTTCCAGAGAGTTTTTTGCCATGTCCTAAGCATAACGATGGCACCTAGTCTACATTGAACTTATCCCACCTTTTCGCTGCTTTACCCGAAACGAAATGTTTCCCGCCGACGCGACCATGTTTTTTATGTGATTCTGTCAAGTCGTCTCTACTTATCGCCGAAATCCATCGTTCTGTTCTCAATTCTGACAATTTTCTAGCTTCTTCCCCTTCGTTAGTTATTAATTCAGGAAATTTTGAAAACTGAGCACCTTCATCTCTTCCACTTTTCGTTCCGCAGCCAAAAATCAAGCATAAAACCATCTTACTTCGAATTTTTTACGTTCTGCGAGGTGCACAAACATGGCGGCGCAGAAAAATAAAGGTCACGTGACTAAAACCGAAGAGAATAGAAACAGCAACACGACTACGCGTCAATTCCGTACCGCATCGCATACTTCTGTTACGCCCTCTTCATAAATAGATATCCTCGAAAATCGCCCGTCCTGAAATAACAATTTGGCGTGTTGGATAATAATAATAATAATAATAATAATAATAATAATAATAATAATAATAATAATAACAATGAAATAACTATGAAAGTCTAGACCCCAAGATGAAATCTGTGTAACAGTTTGAAGAATGTGCTATAGTCAAGGGATTCTCCTCTCTTATCACTGACTCGAAGAAGTTTGCACAAGAACTGGATATAACTCTGAGCTTGAATACCACTGAACCATCATGTAGCCCAACAGAAGAACCAGAGATAGCTACCAAAGATATGCACACCAAGAAGCATATGAAGAAAGTCGTAAATGAGAAACTAGTCAAAAAAGTCGAAGATCAACAGTGGCAAGGAAGTCTTTTAAAAGCAAGATGGCAAGATGATCAACTGAGCCTTGAAAACTGTTTTCCATGGCTTAATAAATGGCAATGTGCTCCTACCCACTGTATCGCAGGCATCATGGAACTGTACGAACAGCTCACACCTACAAAGGTCTACATGGCCTACAAGACTGGAACAACGGACAAGAACGATTTCAAATGTAGAATGTGTGGCGAAGGTCCTGAGAGCATGGCACATGTACTTGCTGGATGTCCATCATTAGCTCAGTCCAAGGACTTAGAAAGGCACAATTTTGCTTTAAAAGTGTTCTTCTTTGAGATTCTCAAAGACCTAGAGCTCGCTAATAATACTCCGCCACGGTTCTCAGATGTGAAGCCCAAACCTCTTTAGAAGTCACCTGATGCTGAGGTATACTGGGATGTACCAGTATATGCTGATCATACATACGTACAATCTAATCGTGTGGATGCACGTTTCATCGACCACAAAAACAAGAAAGTACTTATGGTGGAAATGAGCTGCCCTTGGATCAACAACAGAGACAAGAAAGACAAAGAAAAGATCAAGAAGTATGGAGCACTTAGACTTGAGCTGACAAAACAACACCCACGATACAAGATCTCACAAGTAAACGTCATTATAGATGTACTTGGAGGATGGTCTACAGCCATGGAAACTGAAATGAAGGGCTTCTTTGGTACAAGATACAAAGAAATATTGCTGAGAATGCAGAAAGCTGTATTAAGTAGCACTCTGAACATTGCAAGAACATTTAAACTGGTTACCGCGTAAGAATTTTAATGACATTATGATTTGGTTTTTATGCACAGGATTTTATGGATATTTTAAGTTAAGGATATTTTAAGAACCGAACAGTAAATCATGAACATTAAAAAAAAAAAAAAAAAACATCTTAGTATTGGGCCAATTGACACTTTTATCGTTTTATATTGATCATTTATATTTAAGTAGTATTAGATATTATTATAGTTAACAGTCCTTTCATGCAGATAGGTTACGAATTTTTGCCCTATCTTGCTTAGCTCACTAACTTCCAAACGTGTGTACTACATAATAATATTAATAATAATAATGATGATAATAATAATTTGATATTTAAATTGTGCAAATTAACATGTGGATATGATCAAATGCGCATCACAACACTTTTCGGGGGACTTTGGTCGGACTGCGTCAGCAGTTTACAAACAATCGAAGGAAACTTATTTGAAGATGCCCCCTCCCCCCTAATTTCCAGTAAACAGGCCAGACCACATCACAGTAATCTCGTGAGTGGGTTCTTTAACGTCCCCTGCCTAACCAAATTAACTAATTAATAGATGCAGGATACGGGACCTGCGGTTTATTCGTCCTTATCCGAGGAGACTAGAATGTCTATCCATTTCTTAATGTTACAGAGAGGTAGTGCATTCTCCTCAGTTATTTTAAGACCTTGAGTGTTGGTCCGGCCGGGGCTCGAACCATCGACCTCGACCTCCCGCACAACAGTCCAGCGCTCTAACCAATCGAGCTAACCGGGAGGCGTAAATAAATAACTTATTAGCGTTTTGGTGTGTCGTATCGTCGGCTATTTTTACTCCTTATCTGTATTTTGACTCACCATACGGGCTTGTCATGTCAAAATACGGAACAGTTTGTAAAAATACTCAGCGATACTACACAGCAAAACGTTATTTATTGTGAGTTTTACTAATACTTGGGTCGGAGTGAACGGTGGGATTGGCCGGGCCGGTACCAGGTCGCTCAAGGGCATACTGTTTCGAGCGGTCCTTTGTTTTGTTTTGTTCATAATTGCCATTTCATGATCTATGATACATCAGTAGAAATAAAAGGAATTACATCTACATTAATATAATATGTCTGAAGCCTACCGGTTAGCTCGATGGATAGAGCGCTGGACTGTTGTGCGGGAGGTCGAGGGTTCGAGCTCCGGCTGGAGCAACACTCAGGGTCTTAAAATAATTGAGAAGAATTTGCTACCTTTCTATAACATGAAGAAATGGTTAGATATTCTAGTCTTCTCGAATAAATGGAGTCATTATCCAAGTACACCTCGTAGAGTACAAATAACGCCATAGACGAGTACAAATATCACGCGGTATTTGTACTCGTCTGTGGTAGAGTATCGGTTAAACAGGTTTTCTCGCATTGCGCAAGCGAAGAATTGAATTGTAGTTACGAATAAAAAAAATGGCGAACAATTTGAATCATATTTCCGACGACGAAGAGTCAGAATGGCTGGCAAATATACATCCAAGTTTATTAGATGTATCGAACGAAGAAAGACAGCTAGACGACCTGGAAATTTCTTCATTTATTGAAGAAAATAGAAACAGCACCAACGTTCCGCTTCGCATACTTCTGTCACGCACTCCCTGTAAATAAATATCCGCGAAATTCGCCCGCACTGATAACAGTTTGGCGTGTTGGATAATAAATAGCTTATTAGACGTTTTTTTGTGTAGTATCGCTGAGTGTTTTTACTCGTTATTTGTATTTTGACTCGCTGTACGGCCTCGTAAAAATACGGCACAACTCGTAAAAATACTCAGCGATACTACACAACAAAGCGTCTGATAAGATAATTTTATATGTCCCGTCTCCTGTAGGATTAGGGGCTGGAGACATTAATTACTCACGTGCGAGATTACTGTGTGATGGTTGTCCTCTCCTGGGGTGGGATGGGTGGGAGTATGATCTATAACACTACTGTACAGCGCTATTGAATAGCGATAGAAATTGCGCTATATAAATACCGTATTATTATTATGGCAGTTAAAACGTCTGGATGCCAGAACCGATATACACGAAAGCTGGGCGTCTAGGACGTGGCCAGCTAACATGTTTAGAATTTACATATGTACCCCCCCAAAAAAGGAAAAACTAATTCAAAATGATAAAAAAAAGGAAAAAAAAAAAAAAGAAACTTCTAGTGGCTAGTCCCTAATGTTTTAAAAACTCAACAAAATAACACATGGCTTAGATGAAGTCTTCAACTCATGACTTTCAAAGCCTTGCAATCTTGAGTTTACTGCTGACTACAGACTTCTGCATTCTACATAACACTGCTGTATTCTTTTCTGATCCAACAAGCTCCCTGACGCTCTTCTTGAGTTATTATTATTATTATTATTGTTATTATAAGATTTAGTATGCGGCGAGAAAACTCGTAGGAAAACCAAGAGGCTTATGCGAGCTACAGGCTCCTCATTTTTAGAAAAGCGAGTATCAGTTTTTGGCGTGATTTGTTCTTGTAGAAGATTCGGAACCCCAAAAATCTTCGCAAATTCCTTTAAATGAGAATGACCGTGATTATAACGAAAACCCTTTATTCTCAATTCATAGTTCGTGCAGAAGTCCGTAATAAGTTGTTACACCTTCCGTTCCATTTCCTTCAGAAACAACAACTGAATGAATTCCTTGCAATTGCGAGAGCTGGGCGCTACATTCACCATCGTTGTTTACATAGCTTCAAGGTCATGAAATTGCGCACCGTTGTGATAAAAATTCTGAAAGTTGAATAATTTAAGGTCAAAATCTTCGTTTGAGGAATAACCTAGGAAAATAGAAACACTCGAAATAAAATCTACTGGTCCAAATGATAGCCAAAGTGTCGCAAAGCCTTACTTGAAGTCAGCACTAGTTCTGTTTCCATTTTTCCAGCCGCAGTCGTCTTTACGGTTTTGAGAAGTGCAGTTTTCGCCTTTACGGAGTTCGACACGAACCCACGTATTAGAGATAAAAGGTTTTTGTTGTAATTTTGTACCTTTCGGGATGTCTACGGTCATTTTCATATTCTCACAGAAATCTTTGATTTCTGTGAGAATGGTGTGTGAGCACTTGTTCGACTTGGCGGTGAAGTGGCTCAGAACTAGGTTCCTTAACATTACATTGACCAAAGAAATGTTTCAGCGCAGGAGACCATCGCCAACGATAGTATAACGTGACATAAAACCCACATAGAGAAGAAGTCTGTCTCCGCTAAGGAAATCAAAGTCGCGAAAAATTCCACGTGCGCGTTGGCTGTCTTAAATATATGATAGTAAAGTTTTGACGACAGGAGCCATATACGTTTTGTCTAAATGGCCGGAAATAATTTCGGTGGGAAAGCTGCAGGCCGAGGCGATGGGTCGATCTGGGTTGTTAGGTTTGTGGATTATTGGTAAAAATGAAACACAAGAAGTTCTAGGAGTGGTGAGGTTGAGATTTTTTGGCTATAGCCAATCCCTATCCAACAAGCGCGTGCCGTAAGCCAAATGCATAGATGGCATGTATCCTCTGTCGGCTTCCCAGAGCAGCTCTTTAGCGTGGGGCAGAGCCCCATACCCATGGAATATGGTCAACCTCTTTTCGTTTGGTTGTCACTTGACTGACCGAACGTACGTACGTACGTACGTGCCTTCAGATTGCACGGGTAGGGTAGGGGAGACTATCAAAAGGAAGGGAGGGGTGTCTCAGGCGAGTCTTGGCAAATGCACATCTTTTATATTATCATTAATACTACGAACTTAGGAGCTCCGCTTTTAGGGTTGGCTAAATCTATATATTAGAAAAACGATTGACTAGGCTA
>NC_142522.1:41218451-41223451 GCF_964205215.1 Stylophora pistillata
ATCGAACTCAGTTCACAAACACATGGAAGCACTTGGCAGCCTAATGTTCACCACTGACCACTGTGACGTCACCAAAACGTATTTCCGCGGTGTCATTTTAACCTAATATTCAGCTGGTATATCGACAAGAAATTAACACAATGTAAAGAAGACTAAAATGATGCTGTCAAGAAGCAAAACAACGTTGTCGCACCAACTGGGTTAACCTTAAGGCCTGTATGATGTTGATCATTTGCGAAGCGTTTGAGAATATCGGAGAATTTTCTGAGAAGAATTGAGTTGCTCGTCGTCTTCCTGAACTTTCTCGACGATTTGACAAATTTTTCTTCGAGAGTGTGCCTTTACTAAATTAGGGCTTAATTAGTATCGATAACCCGTTAAATGATGTATAAATTAAACATTTCGGCTATTCATTCTATCTTAATAAGATTTTTAATTGATAACAACAATGAATAACACTGTGGCAGTATCCTCGGCGCGGTCCAAAGCTGACTGTAATGCCCGAAAGTCTACAAAGGAATAATGCAAATAGCAAACTTTTCATGTTTGTCAACCACTAAGCTTTCACGATAGGCAAGATATATGTGGATAGAATTTCGTGGGGAAAAGTCATTTTAGTCCGCTCGTCTAGTTTAGCGTAGGATGGCATGAATTTTTCAGGTTCGTCTGACAGACCTTTTCCTTTTGGAAACGAATTTGAGCGCCGTTTTTATTTAATGTCTGTGACTTGGTTTGGATACTGGCAGCATTTTAGAGAAATTATGCGCTGCACTAGGAATTCTCATTCCATTGCAAGTTTTGAAGCCAGCACAAGTAGCGCAAGCGTCAACCAAAACGCAAATGACTAGCTGGAAAACAGGATCCGTCCCTCCCTAGCAATTCGTGCGATATTTTTTCCTATTTATTTTTTGAGTGAGATAGTTTGTGATTGACATATCGATCAATAAGTGAAAGTTTGTTCAAAGGATTTTTGTTTCATGGGTCGCCGCCAAAATTTGGAGAGAGCGAAAACTGTATGGTTTGCTAAAAATTGTAAAATATTTAAAATCGCTTTAGCTAGACCCGGCCCTAAAGAAGCTGTCGCAATTAGTATTTACAAACGATTGCATTTTAAAATAACACTTGTCGCAGTTTGCGATGAAGAAGCTGTCGCAATTCGTATTTACACACCATTGTATTTTAAAATAACACGTGTCGCACTTTGTGATAAAGAAGCTGTCGCAATTCGTATTTACACACCGTTGCACTTGAATATTAGGCTACGAGCAGCTCTTAATTTTTGGAGTAGTCCGTTGCGCTAGTCAATAGATAGATAGATAGATAGATAGATAGATAGATAGTTTATTAATAACCGATTTGCAACCAAATGTTGAATTAAGGCTGATAGTTTCGAAAGAAACTGTTTGGGGCTGCGTCGGTGGGAGTAACGAAATAATTTGGATATATCAATAAAGTTGAAATGGTAAATTGGCCACCGTAACGATTACAAAAGCTGACGTTTCGAGCGTTAGCCCTTCGTCGGAGCGAATAGAGGAATTGTGGGTTGTGTGTGCTTTTAAAGGCAGAAAATGGAGCTACGTTATTAGTGGGAACATGGCATCGAGAAAAACATGAATAAATTAGTGGAATGAAAAGCGTTCGTTGATCCCTGTGGGATTTAGACTGCCGGTTTGAAAGATGAGCTTTTGTTCCAGATTTTTACGGCTTTCCGTGCCACCTAAGTGCAAGGAAAGACCTTATAACAAAATAATCGTATAATTCAACAAAAGTTGAATTATACGATTATTTACAAATTTAAAATATTGATAATTACATTAAATAGACTAAATGTATTAAAACAGCAATAAGGACACTAAATGTATGTTCTAAAAAAAAAACGGTTATTTAAAACCGTCCAAGCCTTAAGGGCATTGAAGGAAATAAAATTATTACGAAACCTGTTCGTCTTAAAAACTGCTGTTAGCGAGCCGCGAGGAAGTCTTCGAGTGACACCGACGTGCCGCAGGAGCTCAATGAGTGATGCACTCAAAAAGTAGGAAGTGCAGACTGAAAAGGCCCCATTTATAAGGTCTCGGAGCTCGGGTACTGGAGGTGACTCTGAGTGAAATTTGAGATCTGCCGAGCCTCGTTCGGTCAGGCCAGATTACATAGTTGACAAGATGGCGGACGACAGGAAAAGAACAGCTGTAAAACACAAGGGCTTTGGCCATAGCGTGCGCATGCATTTTCTGTT
Source organism: Stylophora pistillata (assembly GCF_964205215.1). NCBI lineage: Eukaryota > Metazoa > Cnidaria > Anthozoa > Scleractinia > Pocilloporidae > Stylophora > Stylophora pistillata. The sequence goes on from NC_142522.1 coordinate 41,220,685, forward strand.
CGAGTTATCTCTTCTCGGTGGGTGAGACAGGTGTTTACATGAGGAAAAAAGGTTTCCCGTCTGCCAGGGTTACCCTAGTGCTGTTGTCATTTGTTCGATTCTATTGCTAACAATCCCGAACATAAGTTGTACCATCTTCTGCCATCAAGGAAAAAATCTAGTTATAATTTAAGGCGTCAAGAGATATATAATTTCCCACGTTCTCACACGGAACGTTTTCGACGCTCTTTCTTTTATGCTATGTCCCAGGGTGCGCACAATAGCTCCTAAAGTTTCGAAGAAAGTCAACTTTAATTCTAGGTATTCATACACTTCAAACTGACTAAAATGAAACACAGATGATTCCCTGTAACTATGAGTTTCATGCTTTCGCACCCGTCAGACAGATCTAATGGAAAACATTCCTGTGGGCTAATTGTTATTTATTAAAAACTAGATCATTGGATAATGCAATTCAAGACTTTTTATTGGCTTAGCCATTATGGTATATCGGCCAATATACCATAATCTACAAATATGGCAAGCGTACGTGTCAGCTTAAAATTAAAAAGGAGCTAAAAATTTAATAAAATTTAATAATTTAATTTAACGTTTTTAATAAAACAATTATTCCACTTGCGCTTGTTGGATATGAGATGATTATAGCCAACTCGGCGCTACGCGCGCTCGTGGAATAATTGTTAAATACACTGGTCTGTATTCAAAAGGATAGGTGCTGATTACTTGTTATATGCACAATTAGTGGGAAAAAGCGGAAATAAGACAATGGGTGAGTGTATTAGAAAAGGTCTATTATATTAGGGGAGCGTTAATTGTTCTTTAGATAAAACTTGTTTATTTACACACAATTACACATTAAAATAAGACTTGTAGCACTTTGTAATACAGAAGCTGTCGCATTTCGTATTTACACATCGTTGCACTTTGAAATAATTCTATTCACATTTTGTAATGAAGTTGTCGTAAAGGTAATTTGGTTTTATTATGTCGCTGAATCCATGCAGACTCCGCAGTACTGTAAACAAACTTTTCTTTTTTTTAACAGACTTACTTTCGACGGTCACCGCCGACGTTCTGACGATCTTTCGCTACAACAGCTCAAACGTTCTAACAAACTGTAACCACCTGACTTAATTAAACTGAAATCTTCTACGGTATTCATACTTCGGCTTGCGTAATTACTTGCATACTATTATTTTTCCTATAATCACGAGTACAGTAAAATCCCAAGCCAAAAGCACGTTTCCCCTTCCTTTTTAGCCGGAATAAACGCGTACAATTACAACCTCTCTCTTACAATGAATCAACTACGGACTTTGTTTAAATCATTATGAAATCTGTCCCTGACTTACTAAGGCAGTCAATAATAATGAATGAAACACAACGAATATATGAAATTCATATATCTGAACCGCGGTTATAGAAACGTATTTGTTCACGATCCTCGCAGTAAATATATCTTATTAGACGTTCTGTTGTGTAGTATCGCTGAGTATTTTTACGAGTTGTGCCGTATTTCGACGAGCCCGTAGGGCGAGTCAAAATACAAATGACGAGTAAACATATTCAGCGATGCTACGCAGCAAAACGTCTAATAAGTTATTTATTATCCAACACGCCCAACTGTCATTTCAGTGCGGGCGAATTTCGCTGATATTTATCATGTACGGGGAGTGCATGACAGAAGTATGCGGAGCGGAACGGAATTGGCGCGTTGTCGTGTTGCTGTTTCTATTTTCGTCAACAGATGAAGAAATTTCCAGGTCGTCCAGCTGTTTTTCTTCGTTCGATTCATTTAATAAACTTGGATGTATATTTGCCAGCCATTCTGACTCTTCTTCGTCGGAAATATGATTCAAATTGTCCGCCATTTTTTTTTTTCGTAAAAAACTTGCGCGATGCGAGAAAACCTGTTTAACCGGTACTCTAGAGTACAAATACCGCGTGATATTTGTACCCTACGAGGTGTAGTTGGATAATAAAGAGCACTACTTAAGCAATAGTGAAAATCAGACCTGAAAAAATTCAGGCCTGTACGGAATTCGAACCACTGACCTCTGCAATACCAGTTACATAAACCCATAAGATGATCTTACTGGTTTATGTAGAATTCATTTGATGGCCTGCTCCCAGTTGGCTTGTTAGCTCAATTGGTAGAGCGCTACAATAGTATCATAGAGGTCAGTGGTTCAAATCCCGTACAGGCCTGAATTTTTTCAGGGCCGGCTTTCACTATTGCTTAAATAGTGCTCAATAATGAATGAGTTGCCAGTAATCGGATCCCTGTATTTGCGCAAAGATTTCTGGGATCGCCACGGGCAAACAGTGGAACTATGAAGGAAAGAAGAAAATATGCGGGAAAGGTTGTTTCAACACCCCCCCCCCCCAAAAAAAAAAAATAATAATAATAATAATAATAATAATAATAATAGGTCTTTATTGTTTTTAAGCAAAAATACATGCTAAAACAAGAAAATTTACATAGAAATAATTACAAGTCTATCAACATTACATAATATAAGACATTACATTAGATAGCTACTCTGTATTTAAAAAAGAGCCTACTAAGAAAAATATTTTTAAAACGCTGGGTATTAACCCTAGGGAGTTAACTACTAAGAACTCGGAGGCGTGCTGAGCTTTCTTTCGTTTTAGGGACAGAAGGGCACAGAGGGTGACCGGGCTTACTGGAGATCTTCTTGAATAGTGAGCGATCAACCTCTTCCATTACGCTATATATATTAATTTGGTACGAAATATATTTGCG
>NC_142522.1:41473451-41498451 GCF_964205215.1 Stylophora pistillata
TTTTAAGTAATTTCGCAACCAATTTATTTTGCAAGAAGATTACAAACGGTTAAAATTCAAGGGCAGCCCGAATGAAAATTTAATTTAAAAAATAGGCATGTCTTCACTGCTTTCCTTGCAAGTTTTCTATCTCTGCAACGCTATCCATGAACATTTTCCACCTATTCATGCCTCACAATGGACAAGATGACTTTTAACAGACCTCAGTATTTAAAAACCGGATATTTACAGGTATTCACAATAGTAAATATACTTTTAAATCGATGCACCCTTCAAGGTATGAATCGTATAAGTGCTTTACACCCTGACGTTTTCAATGTGCGTTGAATATCGATAAGATGTCAAGACGTGTTACTGATTTGGATGAAAAACATTTCCTTTTAGTTAGTGAATGATTACCAGTTTTGTTAGATTTGTGTCGATTTTTTTCACGCTAACAAGGCGTACCTTAGGCTTCCTATTTCTTTGTTCAGATTAAAAAACTTATTTTACCGCCAGAAAGATAAAGAAAATAGAACAGAACAAAATTGGGAACTACCCCAAAAATATGACTAATGGACATTTAAGTTGGAACGATATCATCATATCCAGTAAAATGATAAAAATATCAACATTTTTAGGCAACATCTGTCGGCAAGTCTCATGCGTTCAGTAGTTTTAATTTGGCACCACTGAGGAGATCATTGAAAAGACTGTTATGTATTACCATTACACAAATGTGGCAAATGGTTTGCAATTACCACATACGTGATTTGTTTCCCAGCTACTTAGGAAGGGCTTTTATGCCAACGTTATATCTACAATTAAGCCCTGACGGTAGAATTAAATTCACTTTGCCAAAAAACATCTGTAAGGGTTATTGTCAACTAAGCTATTTAGTTCTTTAGTCTTTGTTACAGGTTGGTTGGATGGATCAGATTTTGAAAAGAAAAAGAATATGAGTCGCAGCTTTATTGAATCCCCAAAAATTGGTCACAACCGGAGAGGCGATCCTTGTGGTCAGTTATTATTACGCAAATGCCTGATTAAGTAAAACGCTCGAGGTTTTTAATCAAACAGCTGAAACATTCATTTTGGAAAAGCATGTCTTTAAGCACAGACAGAAACCTAGCATATTCTTGGAGCAGATTATATAAACATTCACAAAAGGTGTTTTCTAGGCAATGGTTAAAATATAAAAACCGATTCTTAAACATTGTTTGAACCTAGCGGTGTTTAGATTAGGTCTAAACACCGAGTAGAGAGCAAATGCAAGTTAGACTCCCTCACACTCTGTTTATTACGAAAATTAGGGATTTTTGTTCATGCCGAGAAATAAAAGCAAACAAAGGAAAACGGACTCCAAGCAATAAATACCGGCTGGACTCCTCTAGTATTGGCAAAACAGCTCTGGCTTATTGTGACATGGATTTGGAAGGTAAATTATATTGAGTCGCTGCTACTTTCATTCAGTTTTTGCTTGAGTTGTCAATTCTATGAATAGTGTCCCTGATTGCTTTGAGATATATAGATTCGAGCCAGTCCTAAAAAAAAATTCATCGCACAGTTTCGGTTTCCGTATTCACATGTCTTTCTTTTTTTTTATATAAAACAGTGAAAGAGGGGCAAAAAGAAATGCTCCAGCCATTGTTCGTCACCGAAAAGTAGAAAGCAAGGAAGTGGCCTGAAGTATTCAGCTTGATGGGCGTCCTTTATGTGGTGAGGTGTTAGTTGAATTTCATCTACAATGCCTCTATATGAACATAATTTTTTTTTTTTTCAGAAAAAACCCGTCAAAGTAGTCAACACAAATGGATAGGGGCAGTGTTGGAGGGAAAACAATGTGTTTTTGTTAATATCTCGAGTCGTTCTAGTTTTGCTAAGATAGGAATATACAGGATGACGCACTGTTAAGCATGATTGCTTAAATCACTTGTAAATCGATCCAAACGAGATAATAATGTGTGGAAGTATTTCCATACTCATGTTCAGGATAATTGGGTCCTGTCCTTTGTTTTAATCGGTGTATTTTTGAAAACTTGTCGCTTCCGAAAGGAAATTGGAACACACTCGTTGGCAAGAGATCCAAGATTTCAGGACTCAGTTTGCTTTTAAATGAGCAAGGCTTTAGACAATAAAAGGGCTTTTCTTTAATACATTTCTTTAAGCCTATTTGAAAACTCTAAGAATGGGATGCTGTTGAATTTTATCGTAAATCGATTCATCAATAAACACGCTGCATGTTGAAGTTTGGAGCAATCACTTTCAAATGAACAATCACGAAGCTTACATACCGTAATTTTTTTTTATTTATTTGTTGTCGTTGTCGTTTTTACCGACCATGAATGAATGCTTGGTGGATTGAAGTCAGAGATAAACAATTTAAGAATTTTCTCGGGTTTGCACTTTTTTATGTCTTAAACTTTTTTAATCAGCGCCGATAAAAACAAGAAATTCGTGCTCACCCAACAGAACAAAATGACAATCAATTCTATTTCGACACGACTCTCTAAATCAAGTAATTTAATTCAGTCTTGAACAACTTCGTCGAAAAGGGAAGAGACAAAACAAAACAAAACAACCAAAAAACCGAAACCAAGTCTTATCCTAAGCCTAACCGTTTCAGGAGTTACTTGCATGAATTCTTTCAGCGTTAAACAAGAACTCATCACAAGCGACTTTGTCGTTGGGTCGCTTGGTTTCTACATGGTTTGGACATGACACCATTCAAAATGCTTTGTACCTCTAAGTATTCAATGTTCAAAAGAGATGTACCGTCATGAACGAAGAGAAATATCCAGTAAACAAGGGGAAAAACGATGATGAATTCCAAATTATACTTTGTAAAATGGCGAAGATGGGCAGTGCTAAAATCTAATGGCACGAAACGAAAAGACAGCAACACAAATCGCAAAAAAAAAATCTAATGGGCTCTAAAATTCGATACAGGAATCAACAGACACGAGTTTTACCTGGAATGGATTAATTATAGAGTTTAATTGCCCATGTGGTTCGTATATCTTAAAAATCTAACTTTCCGTAACTATAATTATCCTCTGTTTGCACTTGTTGCATCATTCTCAAAGAGGATAGTTTCGTTGTCCTTAAAGCTGTTTGTGAAAGCTAAAATTTGTGTTGGCGATCTTTGAAAAGCCGAGTTTAGGCTATTGAAGAACAGATATTGCGCTGGCGTCTAGTTGCAACGACTGCTAAATCACTTCTGAAGCACAACGGGGCGACGTTCTCGACCATGTTTCTTACCGGTATTTTTGCTGTGCGCGCCGTTGTCAACTGACGTTCCCTTCCTCTTGCTAAATCTGTCTAATTTGCGCTCGTGCGCTAGGGGTTAAAAAGTTGTTAAAAACTGATTCAAACGCATTGCAGATTTTTAACTTATTTTTGTTTCTTCATGCTACTTGGTAGATTTTTTCCCTCCAAGAAATTCACAAACATGAAGCACAAAAATGTTACATTGTAATTAGCAAAACAAAAAAACCTTGCTTATGAGTAAAACATCCATTTTCAAACCTTGACTTAGTTATAAGACATTTTTAAGTTACCAAAATGTTATGAGTACTTAAGTAAAATTCTGGCTCAGAAAGTCTTGCTTAATTGTCAAGGTAACACCACAAAAAGTAATTTACAAACTCTTCGATGCGATTTGAATTAGGAAAATATTATATATAGTCCTTGAATACCTAGCACATTATTGAAAATGTTTATGTCCCATTGTAAAAATAATAACATATCAACCATTTTCGTACTGATCAGTTCCTCGAGACCCGTTAAGCGAAAGCGGCATCCTGGTAACCTGAAGTTCTTCATTAAGTAATGTCCAGACCTGTTCCTGCCTAGAATATACATGTCAAGTGACAGGCGAGTTTCCTATGTAGTGGAGGAAGGGAAAGTAATGCGTCTGAAGATTCATTAGGAAGAGCACGATGATACTTCATCAAGTCTTCTTAAAGGGTAAAGTTAAGCTATCCCTGGAGGATTAAAAACTAAAAACAAGCAGTCATTTAATATGTTTATCATTACAAAATGTTACGATATAGCAGTAACAACTGAAGTGTTTAGTCACTGGTAACTAAGAATCGTTCCTCAGTCAGAGGTTGGGTGAGCATTAAGTTTTTCCGTCTTCTCCGTTGACCTCCAAGGAATCCGTGATCACATATCTCGCAGAAACATCGCGCCGGGCAGAGGGAAATATTTCTCCATGCAGACTTCAGATGGACGAGGCCTTTCACTGTTAAAATAGAAATATATCGGAAAAAAAATATAACAATAATGATGGATAATCTCCTGGTAAGTATTCCGTAATTTTCATGTTTTTTTGGCTTCCTGAATGCACTAATCCGTTCAGAAAGCTATTGCGTGATGTACGAATATGATTATAGTGCAGACTCCGGCCAAGAGTTGATTGAAAAGAGAAAGTTTATTCCTCGTTCACCGTCAAAGAGTAAATTAAACGCATCAGATTATGTAGAAGGTGATGGAAATGATGAAATGATGTGAATGCAAGTTCGACTAGAAGGAGAAATTACAGCAAAAATTATAATAGATCTAAGAAAATTGACAAACAGAATGGAAACGAAAAAAGGATTAACGACCTAAAGATATTTCCTCCTAATAACGTGAATGGGCCAAGTAAAATAACGGCTGATTTTAAAACAAGAACTTGCCGTAAAAAAGGCCAACACTGAATATATTATGCATTGAAAAACGAGAACTTAAAGTGTGATCAAAGGAGTCACGTGGAGATTAAGAGCGACCGTCCGTAATTATCGCCCGGAGGCGTGCAATATGAAAACATCGAAGATCCCCAAATTTTGCCAGAATACAGGTCTGGATGAACTATTTCTATAAAAAAAAAAACACTTTCAATTCAATTGCATTTTTATATTTCGCGATCGGCGGCAAAATCGGTTTTGTGGCTCTCACCGTCAGCTTCACGAGGTTTAGCCTGCCATTATTTGAACGTCGCTTGAAAATAAAATAAACAGTAAATGTGATCAAATATTTTCATAATGAAAAGAACATGTATATAAAAAATGTCTGATGTGTTCTTCGTTCGATTCCGTTGCAATATAAATTTTTGGGGAATTTTTGTTTTTATCCAGTAATTCAATCATTTTGGCGACAAAAAAAGGACGAAATTGAGAGGGTAAAATCGCACCTTGGTACATGGCATGGGGTTCTATCAAGTTAATTCAGCGAAAGCTTACCCAAATTATGAATTTTTACGACCCCAGACAAAAGTGACTCAGAGATCAAATCACGCCATTATTTGTCACGCAATTGGATGTGAAAAATAATAAATGCCCACGTCTAAATCTCGTGAAGCTGACGGTGAGAGCCACAAAACCGATTTTGCCGCCGTTCGCGAAAAATAAAAATGTGATTGAACTCAAAGTATTTTTTCTAGAAATAGCTCATCCAAACCAATATTCTGGCAAAGTTTGGGGATTTTCAATTTTTGCATATTGCACACCTCCGGGCGGTATTTACGGACGGCCGCTCTTTAGCTTAGGCCCTGTTTAGAAGCAGGTAGGGTAACCCTAGTGCTAGGGTTACCCTGGCAGGAGGGTTACCCTAACGCTCCCACATTTCTTCTTTTTTTCATCGACGTGTTTACAAGGCAGCTAGGGTTACCCTAGCACTAGGGTAACCCTAGCTGAGCGCTAGGGTTATCCTGGCGCTAGGGTAGCCCTAGCTGCCTTGTAAACGCTCTGCTGATGATAACTCGCCTACCCTAGACAACTTTTTACTTGTTTCCAGACCCTTTGAACATTGATAACAATGCGTGCGGTTAGTAAGCATAGTTAAGTTGTCCCGGGTGGTAGATTAACCCTACCTGTGAAATTTTCCTTATAAACCCGGGCTATCTTTGACCCGCCCGCTAGGGTAACCCTAGCACAAGGGTTACCCTCTTTGTTTGTAAACAGGGCCTAAGGGTAAATTTTAAATCAAGAGTAGTACACGTACGTGAGAGGTCACGCACGTTTGAATCCTACATATCGAAGTGTCTAGGTGTATGAATGTGACTGGACCGAAATTTATCGCTGCTATGCTAGCGAACATAGACGTGTGGTTAAAAAAAAAAATAAGAAAATTAAAAATTAAAATAAATATAAGATAAAAATAATAACACTAAATGAAGAGGAAAAAAAAAACTTTCACCACACCAGAGGTCTAAGATGGGTAGGTTAAAACCCGATTATTCATTGGAAAGAAAATGATAATTACGGAGGGAAATGATAAAGAGTTAAGGGCTGTTAAGAAATAAAACCTTACCCAGGGCTGTGAACAACACGAAGCTGTTCAGAACAACGAACAAGACATTCACAAAAATTGAATCGTTTCCTTCTTGATTTTGCTCGATGGTGGGCTGGGAATAAATTGCACCGAGGCAAACATTGAAGAATATTATCCAAAGCACAAAGGTTTGAAGTCCATCTTCAAATTTGCCTTTTATGGGCCGCACAAGAGTGTAAGCAATTCCTGATGCACTTGCTGCAACTACGGCAAAGCCAATTTGAGAATGGCTTTCGGAACCAAACAACAGGACGACTGAAATGAGGGTCAGTTTGCGGTACATCTCAACTATCTCCCAGTACCAATATTTCTCTTTATAATTTTCAAAGAACACTTTAAAACCAAAAGCAATTTCTTCATCGGTGCCAGACTCGCGGTATTTGTAAATGGGAAACAGAAGTAACAGTGGAAAAATGACAGGGTATAATGCAAATACTGCTGCGATGTGCCAAAACGCGTTATGTCGAGTGGTGAAGCACCGGAGGGAATAATCAGCTTTGAGGAAAGATATGCAATCGTTGCCATGAGAGGTAAAACACACGTTCACACAGTTTCCAGGCAGGGGTAGGATGTTCATGATTTTCTTACTTGTCATTGGGTAAGACAACAGAAGAAATAGGAAGATGTTCCTATAACATGATTTCTTTATGGCTGTGATTTTCTGCAGCTTTTGGCTCATCAAGATATTCATGCTATTGATGTAAAGTTTCTTTAAGAATAGATACAGTAGTATCAAACAAACAACCGTAATGTTGATGGAAATGGCTACAACAAACTGGATGAATGGGTCCAATCGAAGTTGGGGATGTATGCAGCTTAATGGTGCAAACTGCAATATGTTTCCTTCAAAAAACTTCAAGTATTTTTCCATGGAAACAAGTACAACAGGCCACTGGACCCGTGCCAATGCCGAATAAATACCGGCGACGACTTGATAAAATCCAATCACGATTTTGGCACAAGACATGATAACATCTGCAACGGTACGATCGTCTTCGGTACGTTTTGAGTCTCCCCAAAGAACCAAGGCAAACAGAAGGACGAAGACGACAACTATTATCACACACGAGATGATTGTGATTAACACATTGGGACATTGCAGGCAGCTGTTAAATCGGAAATAGTGATTTTGAGAGCACATTGCACAAAGAGTACCTCGATATCCTGTGCTACAAGAAGAGTTTATTCCACCTTTACACGAGTCTGGATAGGGGCACTTGAGGGGCTTTGGCAACAGTCCTTCAAATATAGTGAAGTTCTTGTCGTATTCAGCTGTAGCGATGTGAGTGTTGGCCACAAATGTTGAGTATTTTGCCATTATGTCCGTGTTGTTCCACTTCCAAAAGTAACCAGGAGCCAATATTGCTGTGTCGTTTCTACAGTCCATTCCATGATCTGGACATAGCGTACAAGGGCCGAAACGATCCAAGCGGTAGAAATTATGAAGACATCTGCAAGCACGGTAACCAGCCGTCTGGTTAGTTTGGGTTCCTGTTGGGAAAAAGAGCAATGCATCCATATATGAAAGTAATCAATATTAGGGTTTTCGGTAATATCATCCAGGAGAAGACGATCAACTGCATCGGGTAGAAGATCCACAATTTGAGTATGACTAGTTCAAGGCACATAAGTGTTAAGCAGTAGGTCTCACTATATATATATATATATATATTTTTTTTTTTTTTTTAAATCCTTAGACATTTACACGTTGTCGAGGAAATAAAATAATGCCCCAATAGATAGAAAAGAATAAAAGCAATAAAAAAGAAGCAAAAGTTAATTTACAAAGTTAAAAGTGACTCTCCAGAAAGAAGTGTTGTTTTAACCCTGTGCAGCCTGACATCTCCATGCCTGACATCTCCTGCCTTTTCTCCATACTGTTCTCCATACGTTTCCTAAGGTGCTAACCAGGAGAATTTGCTTAACAATCAAGAGTTTCTTCAGTGGGCGATTGTTTCCTTTATTCTCCTAACCTTAATGAATGAATGATTCAGGGCTGATATTGTCAGGAGAAATTAGATACTTGTCACTCTTAGGGGTCAAGGGATTAAACTGCCGGGTCATCAGTCAGTGACCGGCACTTAGTGGGACACCTGTTAAAGCTAATTTCTTCGGTCACGGGAAACGCAATACTCTTTTGGTGCGCATTTGCCTGCATTATGCACTAATCGCCGAGATTAATGTCTTGAAGAAAACTCCAATGAGGTTCGGGCATCAAGAGCTATGAAGAAACCAATGCCTTTGATTTGTTGAGTTGGAGGGACAGAAATGCACTATCTACTTCAATTTTTGTAATGGCGTTTGTTTCATAAGCATCGGCAATATTGCTTATTGCCTATTTGTAAACCTTGGTATGATCCTCACCATATGGACATGCGAAACAGTCAGTGGGAGATTTTCCTGGATGACGCGATTCTGAAACATATGTACCCGTGCTACAATTCTTACATCTTACTTGACCCATTTCATCTTGATAAAAGCCACCTGAAGATAATTAAAAGAAACTTTATGATGAGAATGTCGTTTCGAATGTAAATACCTTCCTAAACTAGAATTGGACTTGCAGGCGATCGATAAAGTTTATATATCGAAGGTCATACTGGCTACATCTAAAATATGTGTTGGGGGTGTACCGAACTTGTGGGGTACACTCTAACTCACGTACTCGAAAATTGTCCTTGACAAATTATTTTTTATTCTCCTCCTCGTTTTCAAAACGTCTCTCTTGATTTCTGCTCTCACACACAAAAACTAATTTCATCATCTCCCACGCGTCTCCTGTTACAGCCTCGTGATCTAGCCTACACGTTCTTATGCAACTTTCGCATTGCATCATCTCTAAAAGCGTCTCCTGTGTGCTTACGCAGTTTCCGTTCAAGGGGTCAAACGCAATATCTACCGCCTCGTAGAACTCCCCAAATTACACAAAGAAACTTTGAAGCAGGATATTCCGCGTAAGTTGTATCATGTTTGGGGATGAATAGATCGCTAATTATTGCTTTCTAAGATGTTTGATAAGAACAATCTGCTGATTCAAGAGCGAACATCCTTTTTAATTCTGTGAAAATGATGCATTCTGTAGTTTTACAAATATTTTGTCCAGGATTACTTCAGAGCAACTCATCATTTGTGTATTAAAAAATGAAAATCATTTCTTAACTTCTGAACTTAAATTAGAGTTTTAACTTAGTATCAACATCACTGAGTTCAATTTTTTGAACGGGAGGTTGAGAATTTTTATTTCTTAAGGAGTGTGACTCTTACAGAGAATAGTACTTCATATTGACTTTCGCTAGACAGGTTATAGTGAAATTTGCTGGACCGGTTTATGTGCACTGATTGCTCCCTAGACCGTCTCTGTTGCATCATTAAATAAAAAATAGCGATCACGTCATACTGCTTCGTCAATGTTTCACTAATTCAACTAATTATTTTATCTACAGAAAAATTATAACAAATAAGATAAAACAGCATTACCTGCCGGACATGTTCTGCACGTGCCATTGCTATAGGTACCAGCCACGCAAAAGGAGCAGTTCAGACATGCGCCCCATAAGTACGGTCCATTAGGATAACAATCATCACATTTGAAGCCCGAATGTTCAAAAGACGTTAAAACCCGGCCACTTCCTGCGATTTTTGTGTTTAGAATTGTAAAGAACGATTCTGATGGGGCACAAATGCTTTTGAAAATAAAAGAAAACGGACATTTTTGGATCAGCGCACATATCACGATAAAATACATAAAAAAGAGATATCAACTCAAATTAAAAAAAAAAAAAAAAAATTCGGGCTGAGGAAATCCACAGTTCCTTTTTCCGGTGCACATGATTTACCATAATAATCTTAATGCAGTAAATGGTTTGAACCCGGGGGTAACATGTGAAGGTGTAGTCTGATCGTCCGGGTGAGTGTAGTCCTGAGGAGGACTGTTGTCGGTGGTACTGACTGACGTTTCGACAACCTGTGCAGAAGTCATCATCAGAGTCAAGTGAATGATTGTTGTCAGTAGAATGTTCTTATTCCAGTTCGTTCACTCTGATGATGACTTCCGCACAGGTTGTCGAAACGTCAGTCACTACCACCGACAACAGTCCTCCTCAGGACTACACTCACCCGGACGATCAGACTACACCTTCACAATAATCTTAATGTCATGAATGTTAATCACACGCCTTAAGGGAACGAGATAACGAGCCTTTTTTCAAGAGGTTTATACAAACTTAGAAACTCCAGGAGCATAAATTCCTTATTTGTACAGAATTCACATATAAGAAAACTGCTTACATAGATACCGTACCGCCTGCATGGGGATGACTGTCAACTGTCAAATGGCCAAAATATCAACCATGAACCGTCAAAAACGCAATATTTTTAGCGTCAACCGTCAAATAAGCAAGCTAATGTTAGCCGTCAAATGTCTCAGATATCCTTGTTTAAGAACTAAACTATTGTCTTACTTGGAGTCAAGCTCTGTCGATTATAAATATAAGTTCTGATATATCACAAAAATACATCGATGTAAGTCCTTTAACATCTAGTTGCGAGTAAAACTGGTTAGCGACATAACTGACTTCCGGTGTGGAAACACTTCAGGTGTCGTCAAACGTCAGTCATTTATTAATAAAAGGCGTTATAAACTAACAGTTCCTTAGAAACGCGTCAATATGAAGACTTGCAGACAAATACCTTAAATTTAACTTTCAATCGTCAAAAGGGCTTAGTTTTAACCATCAATTGTGAAGTTGTCTCCCCCTTCCAATTGAGACCCTCTTTAAAGAACTTTTGTCTTTTGATATTTACGTCATCCATAAAAACCCTCGTGGGGACTACATAAGCGCAATGTCTTGGTTTGCCTTACTTCTCAAGACTCGAAATAATCAGAGCGTGCATTATACTAGCTACATACCTAACCGGGGAAATTGTATAAAATACCGTCACCACTTTATTCCTTTAATCAGAGAAGACCATTTGTTGTATGACTGCAGCATAACAGTTACTTACATACGAGCAGTGTAGTTTCCTGGAATAAATCCCTCGAGAATTTTGCAAGAAACTGCACTGGAAACAAAATTTAAATTTTTTTATAAGTTGCATCGGATAAAATTTTGATAAAGGTAATATTTATTCAGTCTTAAACTTACACTTTAAACTGCCCTAACACAGTACAACTCTCGATAACTGCCTATGATATACATCTCAAATAAAATGAGATGTGGAACACTGAAAGCTATAAAATATTTTAATCCTTGAAAAATTAACCAATATTCATAAGATGAACAACTGGAAAATTTACCACACCCATAGATCATTGGGGCAGATTTATTGTAAGGGTATAACTTTTCATTCTTTACATTTTCATGCCTGGTATCATATCATGAAACATTTCAAGTGGCAGCATCGTCAATGGGTTGTCAAAAATCGTCCTGAAACAAAAATAAAAGTTTGACATATATTGATAACGCCAAGAAGTTCCTATTTTAGAGAAATAGAACAAGAAAATTAAGAGCTGGTTATTAATTTCCCTATGATTAATGTATTATAATAGCTAACAAACTAAGGGCTAGATTTTTTTATCAATAAATATTTTACCGAATTGTTGGGATCCTCTCCGCGTTTCAAGTTTTTCAAGTCAAGGGTTGATTTGCGATATGTATAATTCCGGAGCAATAACACGTTAAGATAGTGGAACGTTGATTTAACAACTTACAATGTTTGAAGATGAGATAAGCCATTGAAAGGATTACCATTTATTTGCTTGATTTTGTTACTGTGAAGAAACCTGGGAAAAGCAATGCATACCACAGATTAAATCACATGAATATATCCATTCCTGACACTCTTATTGGTTTTGTCTTTTTTCCGTAAGTGTTCCGGCACTTTTTAAACAACATAACACATTAGAGGACTCGTATCTAATGGAGATTGTTGTTCATCAGTTTATGAAGGTAACAGTTACTAGACTGTCCACCTTTGTCCATCGTTATTAAGTCATTCTAAACGGCTATAAACAAATCATATTAAGTAGACTGAGTTTTGCATTCAAGAGATGTTACATTCTAAGAGTTGACACGATTTCTTTCTTCGTAAAATTTGAAAAATTCCCAGTCAACATCGGGCAAAACAATAACGAGAATTATAATATGACAATTATAAGAATCCTAGTGACGAATCTAGAACTGAGACTTACAGAGAAAATAACTTTTAAAGGCTGTTGAGTAACAATGAGAAAAACCATTTTAAGTTTGAGAAGAAACAGCGTATTAAAGATACCGACTTCTTATGAGCAACGTGTTCTTTGAGCAGTTTCCGTATTTATGCTGAAGCATATTTTCCGTAAATTACTAAGCATTTATCATTTGTTGAGCGCTTATTAGTCACACTCAATTGTATTAATTTTTTTTGTAAGTTACTCACAAGATTTCTAGAGTAGTAGCATAAGCAAATGCATTATCAGGGATTACTCTCAGGTTGTTGCCCATCAATCCTCTGTTATGAATAAAACAAGAAATACACGGACTGTTATGATTGCTCTAAGGCTTATGAGTTGCAACCAGTTCGTAGACGGTATAGCAGTGTCAAGTTTACGAAGCTAATCCTCCTAAGAATACCTTTGTCGCTGGCTGAAGAAGGTCAGACCTCACTATGTGTGAAATAAGCAACATCTGTTTGCTTCATGGTAGAAAAATATTTCCCTATGATTGATAAATATCCTTGTATGACACATGTACAAGATATTTCTAACAGGAACCTGGTTTAAAGTTTAGACTCTCACAAGAAATCACTTTCCTCTCAGTATGCCCGAGACTTGGTCTAAGAATTTAATTGTCAATGATTAGTTGTGTAAAATATTAATGTAACTGGTATTCATTTGTCGAATAAAAAATGTTCCCTTGACGGATTATAAAATATACAAAAAAAACTTAGGACCAAGAACAACTCTGTATGTAGGTAATATGTGTATGAAGCATCTTAAAACTTACAGGAGACGCAGACCTTTTAGTCCGGTAAATGTGCTTGGGCTGATGTCTGTGATGTTGTTAAAATTTAAATGCCTTTAGGACAAGCAAAAATAGAAATAAAGAAACGTTAATTCCCAACGAGTTTTTTCTGGGCACATACTGAGTCCCACCACTGAGTGTCAAAAGTATTGTTGTGTTGTGAATCTTACTGAATAACGGCGATTAGTTGTCATGGCATCTTTACATGTGCGACTTCGAATTCTCCTAAGCTTCATACCATAGACTTTTTCAACCTTCCCACTGTACTTTTTCTTTTTTACGATTCACTGTCACTCCATATAAATACATTCTCCGCTGTTTGTTTACCTCATCGACCACCTTTAGAATGCTGCATAATTTTTAAAGAGCCCTGCTTAATTCGTAATACCCGAGCAATTTCATGATATTAAGGTTACCTCTAGATCAGATTAGATTAGAAATGTTGGACAAAGCATTTCATTATCATTAATGTTATTGTATTATTGTAAGAGTAAATAACCGTTTTAACCTACAAGACTGCTAAGTTCTTGCATCCACTGAAAGCCCCTTCTGGTATGTATTGAAGCTTGTTGAAGGAAAAAAAGCTGAAGCGAACATTTCAAAGTTTATCTTATGAAAGTACGAAATGATAATGATGATAATATTAGTAATAACAGTGACAATGATATCTATAGTAATAATAACAATAACTTATGATGATGATAACGACTTTATCAAAGCATCTCCACGTAGTTACTACGTCGGCCACAAGAACTCCGCGATTAAGATTTTGAGAGTTTCAAGATATTTTCTTACATCAAATCTAAAAAAAAAAAAAAATGAAAACCGTACAACTCCTTAGGGATAGGAGTATAACATTAAAGTGATTTAATGCACGCTCATGAGGATATCATTTAAAATGCTCTAACATTGAGTGTATTGGGAGCCTCGTCGAAGCACATGCTTATAAAATAGATTGACTATATGATAAATTTAAGAAAAAAATGCATTAATGTGTGTTTCATGAATGCGAGTTTTGTTGAGCTTACAGTGAAGTGAGCATAGTTAAGTTCCGGAAGTCATCCCTATCAATTGTTTCAATTTGATTCCCAGAGAACATCCTAGAACACAATAAAAGTATTTTCAACAGCTAGATTGAATGTTGTCTAAAATAATGTCTGTGCACTGACATACTTCATTTTGCATACAGTTAAACCACCGGTTTTCTGTTGGCCGTCCGACCCTCTTCCCTATTTTCATGAGACGGGGAGACTTTCCTTGTAATAGGAAAAGGCTGCAGGTCTAGAGTTCAATGAATGAGGCAAATCCAGATGACTCTCCGGTGTTTAGTACAGTACTATAACCGAGAAGAACTCAAACTCACATAGCTCCCAGCGCTTTAATTCCAGGTAGATCGGGCATATATCTCAGCTGATTGTTAGATAAGTGTCTAAAATGTAAATCCAAATAACATACTACTGAAAGATGGTAAAGGTGTATGCATCGGAAATGCGAAACAATGATCTCATGAAGCATCTCTCTTGGCAGTCTCCTTTATCTTCAATGCAAAGGCTACACTTCGAGATCAAGACAACGAAAAGCAAATTTAAACTATATAGGGATTGAGATATATCTCAGCGAGAGTACTTCAAATTGGGTGTAAAGGCACTTGTCTTAACCATGCAGCAACTAAGATTTAGCTATTCACATGGTTTTAAACATTAAACCTCGGCTCTTGTTTTGATAACCACCATTCATTTGCGGGCATTAATTTTTTTATGAGCATGCCATTTCTTACTTACAATTCTTGTATCTTTGTGAAGTTCTTGAATGTGCCATCCTCTATTGTTCTAATTTGGTTTTCATCCAGGTGCCTGTGGAAAGAGGAGAGCTGACAATTGAATCGATCAAGCTAAAGGGAAAACAGGAGACCCGCTCATTCTAAGTATCAGAGGTTTTAAAAGTCGCTATCGAGCTGCAAACTCACGCAGCCTCTGTCCCTCATTTTTCTTGAACAAAAACGAGCTTTCTCAATGGCTTCTTTGATGTAGCCTGTGTCGCAGACAGTCTAAACCGGCGGTGTAGTCCGTCCGCGCAACGGCTTCTGATATCCCGCAGTCTTTATATCTATTTCTGATCGGCTTGTTTCTTACGCCATGTGTGATTGGATGATTCTTGCGAAAGCGATGACGCAATTGTCTCGTAATGCTAAAAATGATTTTGTTCATGGGTTTCCCGTGTTTATTTGTACAACTATAAACATCAAAACTACTTTGAGTTGGAATTGAGATGTCTACAGTTACCGACGATTGTTGGAAAATCGGCAAAACAAATCTAAGCTGTGAGAGCAACTTGAAATCGATATTCTTCTACCTGAATAGGAAACCTTGCTCCGCTATGTAAACCAAGGGGTATATAAAAACCATTTGCAATGAAAACAGCACAGGAAGCAGGATATTTGGAGAAAAAATAATCTTACAATAATGATGATGATGATGATGATGATGATGATGATGATGATGATGATGATGACGACTAGGACAAGGACAAAGACGATAACTATGTCGAGGATGATGATGGTTAAGCCTGGAGACAGGAAAGGGACGATAGCGGTAATGCATGACGCCAGATTGCGGTGGCTATAATAAGGATTATTGTCACGCTGATGAGTTTGGTGATTTAGCAAAAGGACTTAATGAAATGGGGAGTTGCTGATAAAAAAAAAATAAAATAAAATGACCCCATCACATATGTACAAATGAGGGTAAATAGGGCTTTTTTGATTTCTGGACCAATAACGGGTGTTTTTAAGACAATGTAATGTCACTCTGCTGACCACCTCTCGCCAATTGCATACCTATCACGGTAGCACAAAGTGATAGATTACGTATGTTGTGATCAATCAAATTTGCTGGTTTGATGAAAGGCTTTCAATCCTATTCGGGATTTCAGTGCTAGGACTCAGAGGTTTATGCCCATTCCCTTGACAATGAAATGGCGTTAAACGAGACTAATAAATGACAGGTAATCAGAACGTTTAAGGGCTTTTCACTTATCCTCGACAAAATCAAAGTATTATCAGTGACTTACAGAACATAAAGCTTATCAGATGGTCCTTCAAGGGTGGCTTTTTGTAAGTGTGACAAGGAATTACTCGCCAGATGACTGCAAGATAATAACAATTATTTTCAAATACCCAATGCCAGAAATGGTGTTTCCTGAATTGAAATGTAGCTTTGAGTTAATAGCAAAACACCAATTTTGTTAAATATAAGGATTGCAATAAAGGAAAACTTAAAGGTGTACAATTTTTGTTGTAAAGAGACTTACAGGTGTGTTAGATTTCCCATGGCTTTGAAGGTTCCTCCATCAATGTGTGCGAGACTACACTCGTTGAAGTATCTTGCATAATAGAAAATTTAGAAAAGCAAGGAGAAGTGTATCCATAAGACATCATAGGAGTATGCAGACGTAAATATATTTCGCACAAATCATTAAAGAGTAGATAGAAAATAATTTTCCTCGTGCGGCCCCACTCGCGCATTCCCATTGAAAACAACTCTGAGTAAAAGCTAAGGAGTTCAGGGCCGGACAGGTTGACATAAGCCGTTCCTGAAAAAATCGTCCAGCCCTGCTGCCCTCGCGTCGCTTTGTCGCAAAAGCGTAAAGGAAAACAACACTGAAGAAAAAGAGTCGTGTTTTTCAAGGAATTAGGGGTTTCTTGTCAATGCTCTGATTGCATAATTTGTTTGTGCTCGTGTGGCTGCGTGTGCCCCATCTACCGCGTCCTATTAACGTTGACATTCTCGAAACTTAGTGGTCAAATGATAAAACGCTCGTTGATTGACTTTGATCGAGCCAGACAGGAAAATATTTGGCTCTCAGTCTTTTGCGACCGACCTCGTTTACGTCGGTCCGTTACATCATTACCTCGCGCCAAATATTTTACCGTTCGGCCCTCCCACTGGGTCAATAGGTACATAATCCATTTTTGTGCATGAAATAAATTCAACACAATTGAGAATCGTCCCCTTCAATATCCTCTAAAGCTTTTTTTTACCGCTGCCTTTCCTACTAGTGATAAATAGACTGTTGTGGAATTAATTAATCACAACTGAGATTTACACTGTGGGGTACTATCGTTCGTGTCTTTGATTAGACGAACGATGTATTTTGACAGTCGTTCGCTTCCAATCTACGAAATTTGTCGGCTAGTAAGAAAAAAACTAAGGGGTAAGTAAGAAACTATGAAATGAGATGGAAAGTGCTTGAACGAATTTATATTCACTTGTTTCCGCCAATGCATAAAAAAACTCAGTCGTTTACTGCCCTCACTCGATCGTTTTTCTTTTTTGATGCATCGCAACTCGTCGATAAAAATCGTTTCTGAGCACTTTCCTTGAAATAATCTCTATTTATTAACTTACAATTTCTTCATATCACTAAAACCAGAAAAAGTGTCCGAAGTTAAGTTTGGCCCAATCGGATTTCCAGTGAGATCTCTGCGGAGATGATGGAATGTCACTCTTAGTGAATAGATATAGATGTTTTGTCTCAGCTAAGATCGTGACGTTCTGACCGCATACTGTTGTTCCTCATCAAGCGATGAAATGGAATTGTTCTAAAGCATAATGTTCCGTTGCGACAAAGCGATTTTTTATTTTCATAGCACGGTTCTTTGTTATCTCGGGTGAAAACAATGCATCCATCTTCCGTGAGTTATCTTTCTTCTCTATTTTTGCAGAAAACAACAACTATTTCGAGAACGTTAACGATAACTAAAATGAGGAAGGAAAGTAGTTTAATCTTGACTTCAGTTTCCATGGATATACTTACAAGTAGAAGACGCCTTTTAGTCCTTTTGAGAAGACTTTGAACGCACTCAGTGAAATATTGTTGCCCGCTAGAAATCTGAGAATAAAAAGTGCTAACTACATGTAGTTAATTAGTTTATTCCGACATAATCAGAGTAATGCCTATGTTCCGATGGCTCGTCCTTCTTGTACTCTTCGCCCATGGATGCATGCTGCTGAGGCATGAACTGATGTTTACAAAATATGTTATCGTTTGTCCCTTTCACGATTATTCGTAGCATTCCGTGAAATATACCACGGTTTCGTTCAATCTGCTATTGTAAAGGAGGGAGTAGTGGGAGGGGCTTTACATTGACGTTTTACCGAAACCATGCTACATGATGTAACCTGAATAGATTTGTCATATTATTTTCTTATTTTCCTCTCTTCGTTTTCTAGATTTTAATGTTCTGGTTGTTATTGTTCATAATTATTGTCTCCAATTAAAAACACTATACCCACATTCTTTTTAGCCTCTTCAAATTTTGGAATGCGCTCTGCGGAATATGCTCCAAAAGGTTCTGTTGAAGGTTTCTGACGAGAAAGCAATGCACTGTCACGTGTATGAGTAAAAAAGCCATGCAACGTTGAAGTCTATGAGTCAAAAGAGAATTATGACTAAAACTTTATTCAGAAGTGGTTCTAGCAGATTTTACTGCCTCTCATTCTCTCAAGAATTGTTACGCGAGTTATATGGAGCTGGCGAAAGGGTCAGGGAGAGATGGAGTTCTACAAAAAAGTACATTTTTTGGATGCTTCATACATCCAAACGCCTTTCCTTACCGATGCTAACAATATGCCACGATTAACCCATCACGTGTACTTTCTTTTCCCAAAACGGGTCAGGGTCCATGGACCATCCCAGCCCACAATTTGCAGTATGAATGAGAGTTCCCCCTCACCCCACCCCTCTTACTTCAAATTATCTTAAGGGTTTCACTCATCCTTGGGAACCTCCTAAAGGCGAGTATAACATAGAGATACTCGAACTGTTTTCCTTTATCAATAAATTGCAGTTAATTGTGAGGATTCCCTTATTATTCTGAAGTTTATGAATTTCGGTGTGATGTGCAACATTACCGTCCCTTTCTGACAATAAATAACGGTAAACAGTGGATTTCTATAGCGCCACATCCATTGGCTTATTCCACCTTACAAAAATTCAGGGGAACTTTGATCAGGCTCCATTGAGTATTTTGAAATTCTTGAAGGAGATTTTTTCACATGCGTTTTCAGAATTTTGAACCTGAGCTGACCCATTCTCAATCATATTCCTCACTCCGAAGAAAACTTCAGCTCAAGCTATCAACAGATGATAAAAAAGATTCTTGTGAGTGATGTCCTCAGTTTTACAGTTTTCAAGCATAAAATTACGCTATTCATCGAAACATTACAACACCAACTCCGCCCTCTCATCTATGCAACGAAATGATTACTTTTTATGTTACTGTGTGATGTGTGATACAAAAATATTCTATGCTTCAGAAATTAGACAATTATGTACAATCAAGTTCGCTGCTTTTCGGATTTAAAGTTTAAACCACTTTTAATAGGTGGAGGCTGGTTTCGATCGAAAAACACTTTAAATCTATAGAAATCTAGAGAATCGCTTTCCCTTGTACAGATATGATTACCCTTTATTTTAAGTTGTCTACTTACAAGTAGTCTAATCTCGTCAGATTCTGGAACGCTTTCTCAGGTATAAATTTCAACATGTTCCATGATAAATCTCTAGAAAGAAAAAAAATTATCTCAGGGAATTGTAGTACATAGTGATGCTCACGTGCGGAAACGAATGCAAGTGATGTAACACACTCGGGACCTATGGATTTGCATGCATGTAGCATATGTATAGCGTGTATTTAATTTTTTGTAGTAGCTCTTTTTCGGTCAAGAGTAAGTGTGTAAGGGACGTGAATAAACAGTTTTCAACTCAACCGCGGTGTACTGCAGGAATGAGTGCTAAATTAAGCAAACGAAAGGAGGCGCGAAGGCTGTCAGGATCTTCCTACCTCTTTTTAAAATTCTACAAGGTAAGATACATGGTACATTACACTAATGGCATTTATATATTTACAAATCCAAACTATACGTACATCCTAGTTAAGTTTGGAAGATGGAAGGTGCTCTGAGGAAAGGTCGTCAACTTGTTTCCTGAGAGAGATCTATAAGTTAAAAAAATAAGAATAACTTTCTCAATTATTTGATTTCAAATAGTAAGTGAAGTAATGATTGAAAAAGGCTGGTACTTAGTAATGAAAAAAAATTAAATGAACAAATAAAAACTATGCAAGGTCATCTCAATAACAAAAGCAGTTTAAAAGCCACAGAGAACTATGAGTTCTGTTTAGTGGTGCGCTGCACGTATCTTTGAAGTTTAACCAAATGAACACTGCACTTTACTTTTGATATTTTGTCCAAAAAATGGCTTATCGCTGCAAAAAAGCAAAGAAACAGGCTAGAGATGCGAGATTTGCTAAAGCTTACTCGATGCTACGACGGAGCCTGATTAGTTTTTTAAATAACAGACCACATGCGGCGAAGCTGGAGAAAAAACTCACGATGTCTGAATCGTTAAGTCCCTATTATCTCATATTTAACACGCACTTATGAAACGGTTATTAAACATTGATAAAAGAGCGAGCTTCTTTCGATCACATACATTTTCTTGAGCATTGTCAGATTTCTGAAGGTAAATTCTTGGATCGAGCTCAGTTGATTGCCTGACAAATCCCTAAATAGGAGAAAAATTGATAAGGAAGCTGTGTAGCACAAAATGATTGATTAGAAAGGAAGGTTATCGATTGTCTTTGTCTTTCA
Source organism: Stylophora pistillata (assembly GCF_964205215.1). Lineage (NCBI taxonomy): Eukaryota > Metazoa > Cnidaria > Anthozoa > Scleractinia > Pocilloporidae > Stylophora > Stylophora pistillata. Next base: position 41,494,399 of record NC_142522.1, read on the forward strand.
GTTTCATAACAAGATGTTGTACAAAAACGTAGTTGCACGACGGTACTCACAGTATTGCCGTATTGGGTGGAAGGTCACGTGGTACGTGTTTAATTCCGCTGCACTTAATACTGATTCGATGTTGGCCAAAAGATTTGCACTGACAACTTCCTGGATGAAAATCTTTTGGACAACAGAACCCAGAGGCCATGAGCCAGTGCAACAAAACTAGAGGTGCCAAAGGATTGCATGTCAATAACCGGATTGAAGATGCTTTCCCCATCTGCTCAAACGAAACAAAAATATATCCATTAAAAATTAACAAACTGAATGAGATATCCACTATATACATAAAGTATGATTTTCGAGATATTCAATTGCAAGTTTGAAATACCTGGAGTGAACCTGTATTGTTCGAACGCTTATTTCTACACATGCACATATAATTTAAGAATCACTTTTATTTCGAGCAATCCGGTAAAATATGGCTTACATCACATGAATGAAATCTACATCATTGATCAAAATGTAAGAACTTATATCTCTCAGGGAATTCGCATATTTTCTGCATGTAAATAGGTTTCGAGCTTTTTCATCATGGGGTGTTAAACGAGACGGCTGTGTAATGTATGTTGTGGTTTCATACCAATCGATCGTAAAAACCGTGTTGGAAGACTGCTTATGAACGGAAATATAGGACGAAGCTCTTTCTGGTCCTTTCTAATAAACTGGGTCTTTATTCAAATCTTTGAACGAAGGAAAAATTTCAGTATAAAGTAAATTCAAGCGTCGACTAAATTACCCACCACTTAACAATTGGTTCATGCTTTAGCGTGCACTATCAAGTTATGGAGCACGCGGGAAGTTTGGAGAGCACGAAAGAAGCGTAAGAGTTGCCCGAGGCGATAGCCGAGGGAAACTCTAGCTTCTTGAGTGCTCTCCAAACTTCCCACGTGCTCCATAACTCGATAGTGCACAGCTGAAAGCATGAACCAATTGTTTTAGAACATAGCCGGTGGAATTGTGTATCAAATGCGACGCGAAAAACGGACAACAATATCAGTTGAAGCGAATCGTGACGGCGCTGATGCCAAGTCTCCTTTTCCTTTGTTTTTCTCTTTTTCTGCCTCATTTAAGAACTCTAGTCCATGGGAAAAGGTCGAAACATTGTCTTCGTTTTCGGAATAGCAGGCCGAGTTTCTGTTTGTATCCATTATTGTCGCGAAATGTATTATTTTTCCCCGCAATAGCAATGGCCGCTCGCGCGAAAATAAAATTTTTCTGGCGAAGTCGGATTTGATGACGCTATCAGCGTGCACTATCGGGATTTTGAGCACGCTTACGTATAATGAATTTGATTGCGCGACTCTGCTAGCTATGTTCTAATATATGTTGGAAAATAATGGTCAGAATTAGAAAGAAAGCCAATGTTACTTCATTACGGCTTTAAGCGGGTCTGCTTTCACGCGATGTCAAAGGTGCAAAACAGATATCATTCTGCCTAATTATTTTTAAATCGTCAAACCGTCTGAAAAATGAAAATTTAATTTCAAAAGAGTTAATGAACCTGGCTTCGATAAATTAACTTGTTTTACTTCAATAGACGTTTTTACCAAGATAAAAGATTTAAATTTCCAAGTTACTTAGCCTTAATTGTGAGCCTTAATTGTTGCTCAGCCTTAATTGTTAGGTTACCCAAGCCTACTTCATCCCTGACTGCAATATGTAAATGAAAGAACGAAGGGTTATCCAAACAACAGCTGCGGAAGGGGAAAGAACAGCATCGAGACGTTTCCCTCTCTCTTGAAACTAGTCTAAATGACCTGATTAACTGGGCAATTATTATGCATTAATGGAATTTCATTTACGTTTATAATTACATTTTGCTTAACCAGCACATAATCAGCACAACTACAGGGTTTCATTGCCATTTCTTTCAGGTTATAGCTTAAATATGAAAAATCTGAATATTAAATACAATACTTAAAGTTTGGCGAAGATATAGTTGCACACCTGTAACGACCAGTCAGGAAGAACACATCCAATAGCTTCTACGGTTGAAGAGGCGCGGATATTTTCGAATGTTTGAGCTTTTTCAGGGTTTTACCAGAGCGAATTCGTATAACCCGTTCGTTGCACGCATACGTGTAGTGCTTATGAACATACTTGCCTTTATTCAGATTTTTGTGACTTTACGGACGAAAATCCTAACCCTTTATAGCACTGGTTGATTGAATAAAAGTTCCCAACTGTGCTTAATTGTTCTTCGCATTTGCCTATAACGAATGGTTCATTTGCATATAGCGAAAGGGCCATACGAATTTGCAATGTTGAAAACTGAAAGTAACTTGAAATCCTAAAATCAACAAGTCTCTTGGGAAATTTAGACTCTTTATTTATTTACAAGCTTATTAACAGCCGCTAGTTTTCATGATAGTACCAAATAGACAAATAAAGCAATTTATAGTTTTCGTCTCGTTAGTGATGAAAAAAAAAAAAAGGAAAGACTAACGTTTTGAACAAAGTTCGTTCCACATGACATGACCATCGTAAGAACACAATGATCGAAAGTGATTGCACATAGACAAACAAAAGAAACTGAAAAGAAAGGTTTCTTGGGGTTTTCCCTCTTAGCTGAAAGCAAAGGGAAAGGAATTAGCGTTTCAGCTGTTATATCGTGTAAACGAGAGTTCATTCTGCATGACCTGGCCCTTGTAAGAAAATAACAATCGAAAGTGATTGCAGGTATGCAAACAAGACACTGAAAAAGACAGTTTCCTAGGGTTTTTCCCTCTAGGCTGAAGGAAAGAACAAAGGCTGTGAGGTTTCAGGTGTTTCATCGTGGGATATAGTACGTAAAAGCGCATTAGAAGTCAATGGATATGGTTTATTGTTCACCAGTACCCACCAGGGTATACATCCTCTTTTAAAATAAATCGGCAGTTATACCGAATTGTTCAGACCTTTTACACTTGACCACGATTCATGCATCATATTTCCGGCAAGCGAGTTTCTCTTACACCAGGTAGGTAATCTGCTGTTATGCCAAGTCATCTGGCGAATGTGAACTGTGTTCACATCCAAGATGACTTTTTAAGACGAGGGAACAAGTTTAAAAACATCTCGCGGGAGATATTTCGAAGAGATTTCCGTATAATCCTATAACAATCAGAAACAAAGCCGTAATCTCAAAGGTATTCTGTTGTTTTGCCTCTGCTTTCTTTTATCCAAGAAATGTATGTATAATGAGGTCTGGGGTTATACGGAAATGTTGCCGATATTTCTTAAAAATTCTATGCATGATCATGAAGTAAGAGAGCTTTGAATGCCAAATGAGACCAGGCTAGGACGCCGAACCCAACTAGCATTCCGACCTACTGCAATTGTTGAGTTTTACGTTATATTTTTACATCACATAATGGGGCAAAGAGATAAAGCTACCGATGGATATTTAGCTAACTGAACACAGGAAACTATATTTCATAGTATGTTTCAGAATCTTAGTGCTTTCAAAGCGATGATCAAACGTAACTCCTTTTGACGCATGACGCATAATTTTACTTTTAATATCTACAAGTTCTGTGATTATCATACGTTTGAAGTTGATTTGACACTTAACAACGATTTACCACGTAAACGTCATTGACTCCGCAGCAGCTCTTAGCTTTGTTCCCTTTAGGTGTCAATGCTTCGTTTCGTCGTTTCAGAAAACAGTCAGATAATTAGGTCACCTGATAAAGTCGGCGAGATATTCGATAACATCGTTCTTTTCATGCTCAGATAAGCAAGATGAACAATATCGTACAGGTTTGTATGTGGAATTGTCTAAATCTTCCAATATGTTATCAATTCAAGATAAAAACAACGTCAAAAATTTCAAACGATATGTAAGTTTTCCAACTCAGTGAAGCGAAGAAGCAAGTCGACTCGAGTAAGACCGAATAAGTGTTTACAGAAATCATGAAATTGTTATGAGGACTTAAAACAAGAGAACCAAGTATTCAGCCAACAGACCAATAGATATAATAAGCAAGTGAATACCGAAAAAATGAGTTGAATTTATAGATGAAACAG
>NC_142522.1:41500951-41570951 GCF_964205215.1 Stylophora pistillata
ACTGGGGACCAGTTTTAGGTTCGAGCATAAGGGAAGGGGTGTTTGTTAGAACGATATCTAAGATGTAGTTGCTTCTAGTAGCTTGCTCTACTCATTGAAATAAATCAAAGTCCATCGACAAATTTTCAAAAGAAGAATCATCACCAAATGATGCAAAACCTGACCCTTCTATCCACCGTTTGCCAAGAAAGTTAAAATCCCCTAATACGATAAAAGAGTAGTGATGATGAAAATCCAAGGCTCTTAGAAGGCCAGCGAATTGCTGAATACATTTGGATAGTTGTCAGGAGGGCGATAATAGTTTATAAACAACAACAATTTCAAACTTGAAAACTTTGACGGAACTTCAAGGAGAGTCGAAGACCGCGTACGTTTGATTGCTATCATAACTCCACCACCAACTCTACCAACACGGTCATATCTATAAATGTTATACGCAGTAGGCAATATCTCGTGTTCCACGATTGACTCGTTTAGCCATGTTTCGGTGAGGCAAATAACATCGAGGTCTAGGCCATAAATGATATCTTGTAGAACCCCAAGCTTCCATTCAAAAGACGAACCCTTCACAACATGAAAAGTTTTTAAACTTCTCACGTTTTAAATAAAGCAGCTTAAAGATTTCAGGTGAGGTCCAAGATTTGGAAAAACGTCGCCACAGCGCAAATGGATCAGTCTTTCAACAGAAGTTGCTAAATAGAGGCCGGCATGCTTGACAATTTTCGCGATCGGTCTGTGCAGTTTAGTTGATTCTTCTCTTACTACGACGCAGTCTCTACAAAATTTAGGCCAAAACTGAGGTTTATATATGTCATGAGACCAGGTTGATGCCTTAAAAGAGAAAAGGGTACCAACAAGAAGCTCAATAAGCAGAGAGAAAAAGGATGCTTAACAAACACGTCCGCCGCCATATTGAATATCTCAATGACAATTTTTAAACAATAACAATTTCAGCAATAAGAACAGAATAATTGATTTCCTTAAATTTCAAAGCTCGGCTAGTCTAAATAACAATTCGTTCATAGGATTATCGCCTTTAGTGAGGACGTTATCTGAGTTCAATCTGCGCACGATCAACAACTCAATCCGCCCTAAGTAAGTCCGTATTTGTGCACGATCTTCGCAGTAAAGAGCACTATTTAAGCAATATTGAGAATCAGACGTGAAAAAATTCAGGCCTGAACGGGATTCGAACCACTAACCTCTGCGATACTGGTGCAGCGCTCTACCAATTGAGCTAACAAGCCAACTGGGAGCAGGTCATCAAATAAGTCCGACATAAACCCGTAAGATGATAAATCAAACACAACGAATATATGAAATTCATATATCTGAACTGCGGTTATAGAAACGTATTTGTGCATGATCCTCTAGGTAAAGAGTACTATTTAAGAAATAGTGAAAATCAGACCTGATGGTCCTTTGCAGGTACGAAGTTCGAACTACATACCCTATATATTATGTGAAATGTTAAGAACAATTCATACTTTCGTGAATTTTAATAGAATCGCCAATAAGCGAAGTGACAAGCCACTGGTTATTCAATTGAAAGAGAGCTATGAGAGGCAAAAAAATTTGCAAAAGATGATTGTTACACTATTGAATCGTTGACTCTATCGTATACGTACTGATCATTAAGTCCAATAATTTGGTGAAGGAAATGTTGGACAATTTCTAGCTTTATGACAACTATTGCATCAGTATAGAAGAAGTAATGGTGATTTTGTTATGGTTGCTCTGTTTCAGGTCCACCGGATAAAACCTTAAAGTACCACTTGACTCCCTTTCCAGTAATATCCCCGGATGAACCGGTGAATGCCACAATCACTTTTACTGCAGGTTAGTAAGTGATCTGGAAAGCAGCTGTGACCAAGCTACATTATTCGACATACTTATCCAGTTACCATTTTCCCAAGAGTAAATATAAGTAAATTAAGAAATATGTTAACAGAGAATGAGAATTGAATTTTTTGAAAAAGGGTCAAACATAGACAATATACAGTACTTTTTTATTGTTCAGTATTGCGAAAAGTCTTTCAGATGCATAAATCGATAGAAATCCTCAAGTCTTTTTGTTTCATTTGTGAATAAACGGCAAGTATTACCCTGCGTTTTTGCTCTCTTTGTTATTTGCTCCGAGAACGTCTAACAAGAAAAAACATAACTTTTCAATCGTTTGATAAATGTTGTACACGCTAATGAGGCCTAAAAAACGCGTCAACTCCTTCCATTGTCAATTTGACCTTTCTATCAACACTTCTTCAACAGCTGTTGACGTATTTGATTACACATCACGATTGATTGTGACCCATGAAGATGGGACACCCTTTTGGAAAGGTTCTGACATGGTCAACTGCACACCAAAGATGTGGTTTTGCAATTTGGCGGCTGGTGGTAGGTATTTCCAAATCAGAATGGAACAAAAGTACCGAAGGCGAAGCCAAATCGTAGCATTGTGGGCACGCCTTGATATGTATTTGGCTTTCAAGTCTCCGTTCTCAACAAAAAAGGCGTTTCTCATTTAACTGGAGATGAAAGATACTTGGCTGTAAATAGAATCACAAGATTTAGTTAAATTTTAACACCTGACCAACATTTTAGGATAAGGAAAACTTTCGTTTGTTTGTTTGCTTGGTCTTGTTTTAAAGGGGGGATAGTGTTTTAATATTAACTTATTTTGAATCAATTTCAATCTAGGTCCAATAGTGGTTAATTAGATTGAGAAAAGCGGAAGTGATTCTATCAAAAAATTACGGTAACAAATTGACTTATTAGAGAATACCATAATTTCAATACAAATAAATGATGGAAGTAATATATCATGATATATTTAACAATTATTCCACTCGCGCTTGTTGGATAGGATTTACTTCACGAAACATAATTTGGTTTAACCCACCATTTAACAGAAACGTACAGACCAACATTGGCAGAGCGTTCATTAACCTTATTGACAAGTGCTTTCCAGTCACCCACAAACTGAGGAAAATTTTCAATAGAAACACCATTAAACTGAGCTACTCGTGCACACCAAATATGAAACAGATCATAGACGGGCATAACAAAGCCACAATCAGGAACGCAAAAATGTCCGAAGATAGCCGCCCCCAAAGATTTTGCAACTGCAGGAACGAAAACGAATGCCCTTTAGGAGGGGAATGTTTGCAAAGCGAGGTCGTCTACCAAGCCACAGTCGATACCAAGGAAGAAACTAAAACGTACGTTGGCCTCACAGCGACAGATTTTAAGACTAGATGGCGCAACCACCAAATGTCGTTCAACCACGAGAGACGGCGAAATGACACAGAGCTGAGCAAGTACCTGTGGAAACTGAAGGAGAAGAGGGAAGACTATTCGATTTCATGGAAAATTATTGCTAGGGCTAGATCATATTCCAATGCCACAAAACGTTGCAATTTATGCCTTACTGAGAAATTTTTTATCTTGTATTATCCGCATGAAGCCTCTTTAAACAAGCGAAGTGAAATAATATCCAATTGTAGACATCGGCGAAAATATATTCTCAGGTATTCTTAACGCTATTATCGGCGCGCGCACGGTTTTCAAGATTTGAATTTTTTAAACAATGCCATGTGATCACGTTGCTGAGTTAGAGTTAACCGTCACGATGCCTCAGTGTGTATGGAGTTTAACTGATGAGTGGATCAACTTTTGTTGGTCTACGAAACAGGCTGTATTAAAATCCATATGTGCGTCACTTGAGTAGTCCATTTGCTACTGTAATCGCTCCTTCATTGTCGAGCACTATCATGGATCCTACGTTGCCTATTTCGCTTATATATATATAGGAAATATTTGCTTGCAAATAGAATTTTTATGCTTCTTCTCCCCGTTGTGTACTTTTTATTTCTTTTGGGGGCCTGGGACTTGGGGTGGCATTTATTTGGATTATACCCAATACCCTTTAGGATACTTGTGCTTGCCAAGTGACCAGGCTCCCATGTGAGCGTCACTCCGTTCCATCTTGATGGTGGTTAAAGACGTGGTTTTTCATCGTGGTTTTTCATCTTGGTTTTTCATTCGAGGTGAGTTTTATTAATTTTATCCCTTAAAACAGTTTCCTCTTTGACGATTTGTCTTTAGAAGTCCCGAGCTTTCTGTGGTTTGGTCTATTTCTTACATTTTGCTTGCACATGTGCTTGGTCGAATTCACAGCTTTCTTCGTTTCGACTTTCTTTCTTTGGTTTTATGGCTAGCTCACCTCCCACAGTTCTTATTTTAGGCCATTCGTTTGTTCGAAGGCTGAGTTCAGACCTTAGATCCAATTTTGATGCCCGTGCTGCCGAGCATTTTAATCTTTTGGGCGACGCCGTGATTCACTTGCATGGCGTGGGCGGTCGTACTGTGAAGAAACTTCGCCTTTACGACCTTGGTGTTGTTTCTGCCCTAAAACCCGAGGTCATCATTCTTGAAATAGGCACTAATGATCTTGGTGCTAACCGTCCCGAGGTCGTCGGTTGAGGGATCGATGATTTGGTTCAATTGCTGCTCCAATCGTACTCCGTACGAGTCATCGGTATTTGCGAGGTGATACCTCGTGTTCGAGCGCCGTTCTTCAACACGGCGGCAACGATCCTCAACCAATATCTCACCGATGTTCTAGAGCCTTGTCCCAACGTTTTTTCCTGGCGCCATAAGGGCTTTAGTAATCCCACCGTCAGTCCTTACTTGTCCGATGGCGTTCACTTAAACCCTCAAGGCCAATATTCTCTATATCGAAGCTATCGGGGAGCTATCTTGAAGGCCCTTCGCTTGCTTTGATTTCTCACCTTGCGGCTTTCTTTTTCTGGTATTGTTTTATAAGGCCCTGGTGCTGAATTTTATTAATCTTGATTTTCGGCCCTTGTTGGAAACAATTTTTGTAATTTTAAGCCCTTGTTACTCTGGTTTGTTTAATTTTAATTTATTAGGGCCCGTGTTGCTCATGTTTCATTCCCCTTGGAGCGCTGGTTGCTCTTGTTTGTTTTCCTTTTGAATTAGAGCCATTGTTGCTCTGGTTTTCTTTTAGTTGAGGCCCTTGTTGCTCCTGTTATTTTGAATTAGAGCCTTTGTTGCTCTGGGTTTATTTATTTCAGGCCCTTGTTGCTCATCCTTATTTTGAATTATTGCCATTGTTGCATTGGTTTTATTTGCTTTGGGGCCCTTGTGGCTCCTGTTTAATTTGAATTTGAGCCCTTGTTGCTCTGGTTTTATTTTACTTGGGGCCCTTGTTTCTCCTGTTTATTTTGATTTAGAGCCCTTGTTGCTCTGGTTTTTATTTGGGGCCCTTGTTGCTCTTGTTTATCTTGCATTAGCCCCCTTGTTACTCTGGTTTTATTTTACTGGGGCCCTTGTTGCTCCTGTTTATTTTGATGTAGAGCCCTTGTTGCTCTGGTTTTATTTGGGGCCCTTGTTGCTCCTGTTTATTTTGAATTAGAGCCCTTGTTGCTCTGGTTTTTATTTGGGGCCCTTGTTGCTCCTGTTTATTTCGATTTAGAGCCCTTGTTGCTCTTGTTTATCTTGAATTAGCCCCCTTGTTACTCTGGTTATATTTTACTTGGAGCCCTTGTTGCTCCTGTTTGTTTAGAATTAGAGCCTATCAAGGATTTGATTGAACAGTAATTTTAAATAAATGCGGCTATGGGATTTTGCCCATAGCCATTTACTCCAATTGTTGATTGGTTATAACTTTTCCCAGTAAACATAGCTCAGGCAAGGCAGCATATTTGGGTTGTTCATATAATTTATAAGGGAGAAAAGGCATAAATATATATATATATATATATATATATATATATTTCATGATATATTATTTTTCCCACAAACAAGAATTACATCTCTTAGCTACATTAGAATAAGAACTAGCTTGTTTCACCTTACGCCACTTAATATTAAACTCAGTGTTCTTATCTTTAAGACTCCATATATATTTACTAAGTTCAATAGCATGCCTGTAACGTTCGTTTCGGATTGTAGACAAGTGGTTCCTGTAACGCATTTTAAACGCGGTGTCACAGAAACCAATGTATGTTTCCTTTGCGGTTTCTGTGGTGACCTCTGCCTGGTAAATTACGCTTTCCATGTCACAGCTTCCTTCCATGGGGTATATGTCAGGTTTCCTACAGTTGCAGCTTTTCCTAGCTTGATCATTAGTATGTGCGAGTTTCCGGATTTCTGCTTTGTTACGGTTAGATAACACCCTTACATTGAGCTACAGCTGCATGGGCAGCATTAAAACTGTCGTATCTAACCATAACAAAGCAGAAATCCGGAAACTCGACAACATCACCAAAACATACAAGAAAGCTGACAGCAAGCAACTCAGAGAAACTGACGCCGCAGCCAAAGCAATTACGAAGAAAACTAGATATTAACGACCGGGTCTAAGTTACCACCCAGAGAGAAGCGTTCGTAACACTTAAAGACCATAAAGACAATTTCTTAAACCGACCCACTTGTCGTTTGATCAACCCATCAAACCAGGAAATTGGAAAAATAAGCAAGAAAATTCTCGAAAATATTAACCAGAAACTTGTAAATGCAACAGGCGTTAAACAATGGAAGAACACATCCTCTGTGCTGCAGCGGTTAAAAAACTTACCAAATAAATGCCAATCTGCTTTCATCAGCCTTGATGTTGTAGACTTCTACCCCTCAATAACGAAAGATCTACTCAAATGTGCCCTCGACTTCTAGTCTAACTACACGATCATCTCGCCAGATGATCGCCAAATCGTCCTACTTGCTAAGGAATCATTACTATTTAGCAATGAGACCTCTTGGCAAAGGAAATATTCCAACGGCCTTTTCGACGTCACCATGGGAAGTTATGATGGAGCGGAGACATGTGAACTAATATAAATCCACAATTTTATTGTTATTATTTATTAGTCGGCTGCTACCTCCTATCACAGCTTGCGACTATACCAGAAACTAAAGTCGGACTTTACCGTGACGACGGCCTTGCAGTTATAAACCAGACACCCCAAAAAGTGGAGAGAATTAAGAAACAGATTTACACGATATTTGCCCAAAACAACCTTAGAATTACCATCGAGACAAACAAGAAAATCATAAACTTTCTCGATGTAACGCTCGACCTGATAACCGGCAGACTCGGACACTATTCCAAACCAGCAACTACCCCTCTACACGTACACAGCAAGTCTAACCACCCACCTTGCATACTAGGAAACATCCTCGAAGCAGTTAATAAAAGACTTTCTGAAATCTCTTCTGACGAAGACATGTTTTACAAAGCCGCACCTCCCTACCAAGACGCGTTACACAAGAGTGGCTACAAATACAAGCTGCACTTCACTGAACCGGAACCGCACCGGCCGCAATACCAAACCAAAAGGCGAAGAAACATAATTTGGTTTAACCCACCATTTAACAGAAACGTCCAGACCAACATTGGCAGAGCTTTTATTAACCTTATTGACAAGTGCTTTCCAGTCACCCACAAACTGAGGAAAATTTTCAATACAAACACCATTAAACTGAGCTACTCATGCACACCCAATATGAAACAGATCATCGACGGGCATAACAAAGCCACAATCAGGAACGCAAAAATGTCCGAAGAAAGCCGCCCCCAAAGATTGTGCAACTTCAGAAACGAAAACGAATCCCCTTTAGGCGGAGAATGTTTGCAAAGCGAGGTTGTCTACCAAGCCACAGTCGCTACCAGGGAAGAAACTGAAACGTACGCTGGCCTCACAGAGACAGATTTTAAGACTAGATGGCGCAACCAACGAATGTCGTTTAACCACGAGAGACGGCGAAATGACACAGAGCTGAGCAATTACCTGTGGAAACTGAAGGAGAAGAGGGAAGACTATTCGATTTCATGGAAAATTATTGCTAGGGCTAGAGCATATTCTAATGCCACAAAACGTTGCAATTGATGCCTCACTGAGAAATTTTTTATCTTGTCTTATCCACATGAAGCCTCTTTAAACAAGCGAAGTGAAATAATATCCAATTGTAGACATCGGCGAAAATATATTCTCAGGTATTCTTAACGCTATTATCGGCGCGCGCACGGTTTTCAAGATTTGAATTTTTTAAACAATGTCATGTGATCACATTGCTGAGTTAGAGTTAACCGTCACGATGCCTCAGTGTGTATGGAGTTTGACTGATGAGTGGATCAACTTTTGTTGGTCTACGAAACAGGCTGTATTAAAATCCATATGTGCGTCACTTGAGTAGTCCATTTGCTACTGTAATCGCTCCTTCATTGTCGAGCACTATCATGGATCCTACGTTGCCTATTTCGCTTATATATATAATTATACTTCAAGACTTAGGTTACTTGAACTTTTACTGCAACTCTGAGTTTCATGCCTCTTGCGAAGCAATCGTCAGTTAACAAGGCTTCGCAACAGGCATGAAACTCAGAGTTGCAGTAAAAGTTCAAATAACCTAAATCTTGAAGTATAATTATCCATCGCTCTAGCCCTGCTATTGAGCACTTTTTAGTAGATGATGATCTTATTCCGCTATTTTGGTATATATATATTTATTTATTAAAAACTGGATCATTGGATAATGCAGTTCAAGACTTTTTATTGGCTTAGCCATTATGGTATATGAGTCAATATACCACAATCTACAAATATGGTAAGCGTACGCGTCAGTTTAAAATCAAAAGGGAGCTACAAAATCCGGTTTCTCCTCACAAAATAATAATTTCTTGATGGCGTTTTTAATAAAACAATTATTCCACTCGCGCTTGTTGAATATGAGATGATTATAGCCAACTCGGCGCTACGCGCCTCGTTGGCTATCTATCATCTCATATCCAACGCGCCCTCGTGGAATAATTGTTAAATATATATATATAGAAAGTCGTTAATGAAACTCTCAGGCCAACAAAGGTGCACCGCGCCAGGAGGATCAATAAAGATTCGCAGTCCAAACCTCACAGCCAACACGAACGTAGAAAGTTTAAAAAATTGCGAGGATGGACAACTTCTGACGTAAAAAATATATTGCCTCTATGCAATTGGTTACGCCACTTATATTAGCATATTTAGCCTTCTCATCTCTTAGTTTTTAGGGTTTGTTCCCTGTATTCTTTCCATTGCTTTCTTTATAATTAGGTTTTTTGTTTATTAGCACCAGTTCATCAGTCGTTATCTGTAATTACGTAATCATTAGCACTTCGATCCTAGTTAATGCTCTTTTTTTATTTCAAAAGTTGTAAATAACTGAAGAAGGTCTCTGACCGAAACGTTTTTTATTAAATTTTTTTTATATTTTTTTACGTCAGAAGTTGTCCATCCTCGCAATTTTTTAAACCTTCTCTCTCTCTCTCTCTCTCTCTCTCTCTCTCTCTCTCTCTCTCTCTCTCTCTCTCTCTCTCTCTCTCTCTCTCTCTCTCTCTCCCTCTCTCTCTCTCTATATATATATATATATATATATATATACATTGGTTCCACTACAAATGACTTTAGAGTTAGATTTCGCAACCAGAAGTCTGCTATGGTTACTAAGAAAAAGACCTGTGAAGTAGCGGTACATTTTAACAAAACACCACATGATTTAAGTGATTTCTCATTCCAATGTATTGATCAAGTGCAGGCGACTGTAAACAATTCAGGTAACATCGAGTAGCTTCTAATTACCAAAGAAGCATATGGGAGCGCACAGTTGTTCTCTCTGGCACTCTTCGGCTTGAATAAGCACCAGGAATTTCACTCCAAAAAAAAGAATAAACTATAATTAATGCGGAGAATTTTTTCAAATTGGGCGGGCATCCAAGGTCCCAGTCTCAGCGTTATGGGGAATTTTAGCACAATTCTCGCCTTTCAAGTCAACGCTGGTTCCTTAACATTTTCAGTGGATTCGACAATTTTTTATTGTGATAATTTTTTAGCGTAGTAATTACTGTTTTTGTTTATATGTGTCATCACGCCCTATATAAATCTATTTAAGGAATTTGTAAGTCTTTGTATTACAACTGATGAAGGTCTCGGAGCGAAAAGTATTTTATTAAACTTTTTTAGACTTTTTATTTGAGTATATGTCTTTCTTAGCTCGAAGTTGTCCGTCCTCGTGTACTACAATATTTTACCTATATACATATATATATATTGAAATCCCCTGATGAGTGGGCAACCACGAAACAGGTCTGTAGGGATGTCTCTGTAGTTGTGTTTTTTTTCCGACTACCACACATTAAATAAATATATATATATATAGTCTTAGATCTTATTATGATTAGTATCCTTTAAGGGCCCCTCCAGGGATTTTGTTGCTAATTTGTCCTTTCGGGCTCCAAAGGCCTTGTTTTGGGATTTTGTTGCGCTATACAGTTGTAGTAAAAAGTGGGCCTTCCCTTTTTTAATGCTCGCCGCTTTGCTTCTTTGCAATTGGTTACGCCACTTATATTAACATATTTAGCATTCTTATCTCTTAGTTTTTAGGGTTTGCTCCTTGTATTTTCTCCATTGCTTTCTTTGCAATTAAGTTTTTTGTTTATTAGCACCAGTTCATTAGTCGTTATCTGTAATTATGTAATCATTAGCACTTCGATCTTATTTAATGCTCTCTTTTTATTTCAAAAGTTGTAAATAACTGAAGAAGGTCTCTGACCGGAACGTTTTTGTTACGTGTTCGAATGTTTTGAGGAAAGTTTGTTCGGCACTAAACTGAACGCAGGGTTGTCGGAACAACAACAAGAAGATTTATTCGAAAATGAACGTAATTTCCACAAGTTAGAACTCTAAGCAACTCGTACTCGACAAACTTACACGGCCTCCGCCAACTTGAATGAATACAGCTCTTGTCACGCTTGACTAAACACGGCTAACTCCAACTCTGTTCGCTTGTGAAAGATTAGTTAAAAACTTCGCTAGGACTCGTCTACTTATATACTCTTACAATAAGCTTCTAGAATTCTCTAAATTAGTAATAGTTCTAATTATAGAAGGATTACAAAATACACCGATTTAGAAACGCACACGTACGAACCTAAAAATAAACAAACAACGAACACTCGCGAAGCCTCTAGAATGTAGCGCTAGTCACGCAATACTATTTTTCGTAACATAACCCCCTTCTAGAAGAAATTTCCTAAATTTATCCTAAGTAAGAAAAATTGCGAAATAAGGTGCAGTTCAATGTTAGCAAACTTAATCCTCTACACGACTCAAGTAATCTGCTCCAACGTTCTCTGAGCCTTTAATGGCTTCAACTCTGAATGAATAGCTTTGCAAAAACATAGCCCAACGCATAAGGCGTCCGTTGTTAAACTTAGCACTGCTCATATACTTTAAGGGTTCATGGTCCGTCTGAAGAACAAAAGAAACTCCGTACAGATAAAGATGAAATCTCTTGATACTCCATACAATTGCTAGACATTCCTTCTCAATTGTAGAATAGTTCCTTTCTGCACCTGTCAATTTCTTGCTTGCGTAGCAAACAGGGAATAACTTCTCATCATGTTTCTGCATTAATACTGCACCGATTCCACTGTTGGAGGCGTCCGTCCTTAAGAAATAGGTTTTAGCTGGATCGGGGAGCCGTAGAATAGGCTCGCTTGTTAGGTAAGACTTGATTGTTCGGTAGGCTTTCTCTTGGGCTTCACTCCACTCAACTTTATTAGGTTGGCCTTTCCGCGTAAGGTCAGATAAGGGCGCTGCAATCGCTGCAAAGTTGGGAATAAAATCTCTGTAGTATCCTGCTAGACCCATAAATGATCGCACCTGTTTCTTTGTGCTTGGTCTTGGGGCATCTTTAATTTTCTCCACATTATCCTGATGTAGACCAATCATTCCTTGCTCTAGTCGGTGGCCTAGGAAATCCACACTGTTTACACCGAATAGGCACTTAGTAGGTCTAATAGTGAACCCCGCTTGTACAAGGCGTAAAAATAGCTCTCTTAGGGCTCCAATATGTTCTTCCCACGTACAGGTGTGAACCAATATATCATCCCAATAGAAATCAACGTTGTCTAAATCTTTTAGCAGCTTCTTCATTGCACGCTTCAGTGTTGCTGCAGAGTTGATCATTCCGAACGGCATCTTCAGGAACTCGTACGATCCGTCAGGGGTTACGAACGCCGTTTTCTGTATGTCCTCTTCCGGTATTTTTATCTGCCAATATCCCTTGCTTAGGTCGATTTTTGAGTAGAACTTGTCTCCACTAAGCTTCTGAAACAAATGTTCGGCGGTTGGCATAGGTTCGGGGTCAAATACAGTTAGTTTGTTTAGTTTCCGATAATCAACGCACACACGGTTTGTGTTGTCTTTTTTCTTCACTACTACCACAGGTGATGCATACGGAGAACTGGACTCTCTAATAACTCCCATTTTGATCATGTCGACAATATCTCTTCTCAGCGACTCTCTGATGCTGTAAGGCACTGGGTAAGGTCTTGATCTAACCGGTTCGTCTGAAACGAGTTTGATATGATGCTGAACGAGATCTGTAGCACCTGGTGCTTCAGTGAACAAATTCACGAACTGTTTAGCCAGATCCGTAAATTCATTGCGTTGCTCATTCGTCAGATTTGGTCCGGTTTTAACATCCTCGATCGATTCTTTTGCTACATATCCACCAAGCTCTAAGAAATCAATGTTTTCTTCTTCTGCTTCATCTGCTTCAACTGCACAGTTGACAGCATCGTCTACACACGAAGCGCCTACCCCACCAGCTAATGCTCTTTCGGTTGTGGTCTCCTCTCGCTCAAAATACTTTTTAAGTAGATTAGCGTGGTAAACTTTCTCCTTGCCTTTTACTTTCACTTTGTAGTCATTGAGACCTACCACAGAACTAACTTCAAAGGGGCCCTTCCACTGCATAAGTAGCTTGTTGTGGTCGGTAGGTAGCAGTATAAGCACTTTCTCACCTGACTGGAACTTCCTAACTTTGGCCTTTCGGTCGTAATAGTGCTTTCCTTTCTGCTGGGCTTTCTCCAGTTCACTATGGGCGAGTTTAAGAGTATCTTCTAACTTCTCTCGTAATTCGAAAACGTATTGGTAACTGTTCTTTACCTCAGGCTCGTCAACTTCTTTCGTCCACAGCTGTTTGAGTATAGCCATTGGTCCTCTGACAGCTCTTCCATATAACAACTCAAACGGTGAAAAACCGGTGGACTCTTGGGGAACTTCACGATAAGCGAACAACAGCGGATTTATATAGCGATGCCACTGCCTTGGCTGCTCACTACACAGTCTCTTCAACATAGACTTCATTGTTCCATTGAACTTCTCCGTTAAGCCGTTACACATCGGGTGATAGGGTGTTGTTGTAAGCTGTTTAATGCTGAGTAGACGGATGACTTCTCTCATGCAGTCAGAAACAAACTGCGTACCGAGATCACTCAAGATTTCTTCGGGTATTCCTAGACGGCTGAAAATATCTACCAATGCCTCTGCTACAGTCTCTGTGTCAATGTTCTTTAGCGGCACAGCCTCTGGGTAGCGAGTCGAAAAATCTACCAGTGTCAATATATATCTGTGTCCTTCTTCACTCGGGGGACTTATAGGGCCAACAAGATCTATTGCTACTCTCTTAAAGGGTTTATCAATCAATGGCATCTTCTCTAACGGTACTTTTGGTACTGATCCTTTACTTACGGTTTTCTGACAAACGTCACAGGACTTGCAAAATCGAGTCACGTCACCTTGAATTCCAGGCCAGTAAAACGCACTCTGGATCTTGTCCGTTGTTTTCTTTATACCCATGTGTCCGCCCATGATCGATCCGTGAGCTACTTGCATTATGGAGCGTCTCAACTTTCCAGGTACCATAACTTGTTTAAGTGGCTTACCACCATTTACATAGGGATGCTGGTACAAGCGGTACAGTACTCCGGATTTTTCTTCAAAGGAAATCTCCGCCTGACCCTTCACTAGTACACCGTCTCGATCCCAATACTTACGTAGGCTCTCATCTTCTCGCTGCATCTGTTTGAGCTTCTCTTTATCCACAATAGGGTTTTCACGGGTACTAGGCACTCTCAAAGTGGTGCGTTCATCCTTTTTCTTAGCTTGACTTCGGGTCGTTACCGCACAAGCCTCTTGCCAACTGGGATCTGGATTTTGTGCGTCCCTTGCATCACGTACATTACCAATAATTAGGTCGTAGATAGGATCTGAAAGGCACTGCGCTTCTACGTGACCCTTGAGATAAGGCGTATCAACATAAATTCTTGCTATAGGCACTTTCCTCGCTGTGTTGTCTATAAGCAGCATGACGTTAAAATCTCCGGTGAACTGATCCTCGCTAACAAGGTTCTTCCTGACTACAACTCCACTGCAACCGGTATCTCTTAAAACGTCAACAGTCTTCTCTCCTACTCTGCCTTTTACAACTGGCATCTTACTTCTTACTCCAGATAAGGGTTCAACACAGGCATTACTTAGCAACGGGACTTTCTTGCCACAGGCCAACAGAAGCTGATCATTTTGAATACACGACTTAACTTCCTCAGGGGTAGCGTTAAGATCTGGTGACTTAACCAAACAGCCAGCACTAACTTGACCACGTTGCACAAGATTACTATCTTTACCTTGATTTCCTGACTTCCGTCCACTCGCTCGACAGTTCCTCGCCTCATGACCTCGCCTGCCACATAGGAAACACTTTCTTACTAGAGCTGGACAGTTAATCGCTTTGTGTCCGTGGGCATTACATTTGTAACACTGGGGAGCTGTTGTCTCACTCTGTGAATTCTTTGTTTCCTCCGTTTTGGATGGCCTCTTGGTCGCGGAACTAAACAACTGCTTTCCATGTGCTTCCAAGTATTGATCGGCGATTTTCGCTATCTGGTCAAGCGTTTCCGGGGCTCTTTCACGAAGGTGAATAGCTAACTCCTTTGGGCAGGAGTCAATAAACTGTTCTTCCACAATTAAGTCTTTCAGGCCTTCAAAGGACTGTTCAGTGTGTGACAGTTGCAACCACCGCAACAAGTATCTCTCCAGCCGCACTATAAACTGTTCTGGACTCTCATCGACTTCCGGCTTCGATGTTCTAAATTTACGGCGATATCCGTCCTCCGTAAGGTCATATCTCTTCATCAAGGCTAGCTTCACCCGGTCATAATCTTGGGCTGCCTCCTCAGATAACCGCGAATAAACTTCTAGTGCACGTCCAGACAAAAGAGCACTAAGTTTCGAAGCCCATCCTGTTTTCTCCCACTTAGCTGTCGCTGCAAATCTCTCAAATCTCTGTAAATAAGCATCCAAGTCGTCCTTGCCATCGATGAATGAGGGAAGCTTGGGTGCCTTGGCCCTATCCTCTCTTACTTCAGGACGCCCGTCAGCATTCTGCACGGCCAAACGTGCAATCTCCAACTCGTGTTCTCTTTTTGCCGCTTCAATACTCTCTCTCTGTTTCAACAGCTCGGCTTCCATCTCCAATTTTCTTAGTTCGCGTTCTTGTCGCCTAGTTTCTCTCTCTTCGTCTTCTTTTCTGCGTCTTTCCTCCTTCTCTTCCTCTTCCTTTCTTTTATTCTCTTCAAGCATTCGACGTCTCTCTTCCTTTTCTTCTTCTCTCTCTTCCCGTTCCCTTCTTCGTTCTTCTTCAAGCAGTCTACGTTTCTCTTCTTTTTCTTCCTCGTCTCTCACAAACTCAAGGAGCTTTTCTCCTTCCAAACCAAATTCTTTTCCCATCTGCAAAAGCTTTTCCATTTCCAAAGCGGTGTTTCACAGCAAAACCACAATACACTCTCTTGTACGGTTCTTCTTACTTTTTCTGTAACTGCTTCTTGAATTGTCCTTTCCTGGTTTCTGTAGTCGGTAAACAAATGAATTCCTCTCCCGGACAGGCCCCCAATGTTACGTGTTCGAATGTTTTGAGGAAAGTTTGTTCGGCACTAAACTGAACGCAGGGTTGTCGGAACAACAACAAGAAGATTTATTCGAAAATGAACGTAATTTCCACAAGTTAGAACTCTAAGCAACTCGTACTCGACAAACTTACACGGCCTCCGCCAACTTGAATGAATACAGCTCTTGTCACGCTTGACTAAACACGGCTAACTCCAACTCTGTTCGCTTGTGAAAGATTAGTTAAAAACTTCGCTAGGACTCGTCTACTTATATACTCTTACAATAAGCTTCTAGAATTCTCTAAATTAGTAATAGTTCTAATTATAGAAGGATTACAAAATACACCGATTTAGAAACGCACACGTACGAACCTAAAAATAAACAAACAACGAACACTCGCGAAGCCTCTAGAATGTAGCGCTAGTCACGCAATACTATTTTTCGTAACAGTTTTTTATTAAATCTTTTTAAATTTTTACGTCAGAAGTTGTCCATCCACGCAATTTTTTCAACTTTTTTAACTTTTTCTAACTAGAAGAAGTAGTGTGGCACACGAGGACGGACAACTTCGGGCGAAGGACGACATACTAGACTATACACTCAATAAAAAATCTAAAAAGTTTGATAGAAAACGTTTCGGTCCAAGACCTATATACATATATTTCCTTTTTAGAGGGGTTAATACGCTTAATTTTAGAGTAAAGTGTTATCATGGTAAGACTTAGTAATACCCAGACTGGCAGTGGTTCCCTTATCAAGTCATTGGCGAATCTTGTGTTTTTTCTCCCAGAAACCTATACAGAGAGTTTACATGGCTACATCCCATTGTTATCATATGCCTCGTTTAAGGTAACTTGTGAAGAGTCTTTTCAATAGAAGGCAATATATCTTCTTTTCTATGATTGTTATAATATTTGTTTTGGCTAACGTAAAACTGCCGCTAGGCCAGTACAGTTTTAGCTTCGCGTTATAACAAAAATTGCGCTGTGTTATTGCTTTCCTGATTCAATCTCTTTATTTTCTTATTCTCAACTCATAGGGAACCTTCAAATTTAAAGTTGCACTGTACAACGATGACGAATTCGTGTGGATTTGCTTCGAGGGAGAAGTAGCTATCTACTAATCGTAGCAAGACCCCTTCGCTCTCATTTTTTTGCTTCTTTTTCACTGAGAACGGAATTTGGTTGATTAATAATTCACTAACTTTTCCGCTTGCATTTTATCCAAGAAAAACTTCAAATCTCATGACTAAGTCAAATGTATCAACTGATAATATCGAGATGAAAGTACATGAGGTAGCAGGTCACCTTAAATAGTTATGATAGCAAACTAATTGAGTGATCATTATTATCGATCATTTTTTATAAGCATATCTTTGAATTTTAGGCCGCTACTGGCACAAAATCGAGTTTAAAAAAATAGCTTCAGTTTAGCTTAGCTTTAGCCTGCAGTACAGGCGTCATGTTAGGGCGAGTTAACGTTAAGAAGCGCGCGATTGTTTATTCAACCAGTCGTGTTTAATTTAGAGTTAGAGTCGAGGGTAGGGGTAGAGGGTGGGAAGGGGCAATTTTTTTTTAATTTACCTGTTTGATTGTTTCAAAATTGTTTTAGAAGTTTTCAGGAGGCTCTTGGGCCCTTCTACTCCAAGTGGAGTAAAATACTGTAATTGGCGTGTTAGGTGGAAAGCAAGTTTAGTGGTAAATTTATTGAAATACTCAAACAATTTGTAAGTCGTGGGTACGCGAAGCGTACAAACGATTATAACAATGGGGCAGAATATGCAAATGCATCACTCACTCAGATGTAAACAAATCGATACGTCGACGGCAGACCAATTGATAGCGACCTTCCGAAATTATACGGGAATGCCTCTATCCCATTTCAGAACATGTGTAACGGAGTTAAAGCTCTTTGAAAGACTAAAGGTGTAACTATGAGTGAAGACGCTTAATGCAATCTATTTTCCGCGATCATCTTTCGCCATCATTTGCATCATTGTGGAATATTCCACGCTGTTCCCAGGTGTATTTTGCTTTTAACAAAGCGTGCAGGCCACAATCGTTCCTAAATAGATTTTCGAGCCTTCATTCTTCTCACTGCGAGCCGTCAGTATTTATATCGTTATCTAAAGCTAAAATCATTTGCATTATCGATTTTCCGCGATCATCTTTCGCCATCATTTGCATTATTGTGGAATATTCCACGCTGTTCCCAGGTATATTTTGCTTTTAACAAAGCGTGCAGGCCACAATCGTTCTTAAATACAATTTCAAGCCTTCATTCATCTCGCTGCGAGCCGAAGACGCTTAGTGCAATCGCTTTTCCGTGATCATCTTTCGCCATCATTTGCATTATTGTGGAATATTCCACGCTGTTCCCAGGTATATTTTGCTTTTAACAAAGCGTGCAGGCCACAATCGTTCCTAAATAGATTTTCGAGCCTTCATTCTTCTCACTGCGAGCCGTCAATATTTATATCGCTATCTATCGCTAAAACGAGTAGCCGACGAATTTTTATATAGGGGAAAGCGAAAGCGAAGCGTTGTTTTCGTGACTGGCGAGTTGTTTGATTTTCTGATGGTTTTACCTCTCATCTGTTTGGTGACTACGCAAACATTAATTTGTGAAAATCATTGTGTGTACACCCCTGAACGGTAAAAAATATATCAAGTCGAACAGTTTTGGTCTAAGTCCACATTTTTGTCAACAAAATGAAAATATACTCATGTCGGTTTAAAAGGTGAAAAGTTCGTAACACATACAAAAGCTGTCTTTTTTTTTTTTTTTTTTTTTTTTTTTGAATACTGACATTTCGCGCGCGAAATGAGACTATACGATAGCTTGAAATTCTATTTGAGAACGAAAGTGGCCGCTTTCTTGAAAACAGCATTCAGTGCTCACTTTGTTTAAAACAAAATATGCGAGGAAACGGACAAGGAATATTCCGAAATAGTGCAAATGATCATGAAAGTGATTACTAAAAGGCGATTGCGCGACACTCGGTAAGTTGTAAGATTACTGACATATGTTATCAATGGATCAGGTGAAATAACATTGTTCAAAATTTCTAGTCTGCATTCTGTGCACAATCTGTAGTCTGCTGTCTGCATTTTGTACCTAGTCTGCATTTCGTACCCGGTTTTCAGTCCGTATTCTGTACCGACCGATAGCTAAAGTGTCAATTCTGACCATTCACCCAGCATCACCCCAGCATTTCAGAGTAATACCAAGTAGTTTCAAATGGATCCAGGAATCACCCATTGTGTAATGATGGGCTGTTAATACCAGATAAGTGCAGATAAACTTAACGGTTTCTTTAATCTACACCAGCGGGCACGCCATGTTACAGCACCCATAACTCTATATAACAGTAACGAAATGTCTAAACACTACACATTGGAATTTAATATCTTCAAAACTCATTCAAACGCAATGTATCCACGACTTGTTCACAGTTTCCTTTAATTGATTTTAATAAGTTAGCGAAGAGATCTCTGAGTTTCCGTGACTCGCCGGTCTAAATTGTAAGTTTCAGCAAAACTTTTGCCAAAGATCAATAAATTTATTCCTCCTTGTCAGTATTTGCTTTTTGATTGTTAATTGGAAATAGCTATAAAGTCATTCAATAAATACAATGAGCTCAAAGCTAATTATAATTTGTAAAAGAACAAGGAGACATGTTTCACCGGAGATCTACAGTAGACTATTTGACTTGAACCTTTGTTAAGGCCCGCTCTAAGAATCACGAATGACTCACAAACATGGCCATTAAATGAATGGCCTTTTAAAAGAAGGTTAGCGGATGGTGAACACCAGTTTAACTGCAATGAACTGCTTAAAAACTAGTCACATTCTACCTCGTTGGCATCGTGAAAATATGTAATTTCGGGTAGTTTATGTACTAAACTAAACTGAACTTACAGATTGTCTTCTCCAGAAATAAAACCATTAGATAGTAAAATGTTTTAAATTTTACTGACCCATGCTATTTCTGAAAGGGTGTTTCCCGGATATGAGACAAAATTTTTCATCCTCCCGAAAGGGTCCTATGGCGAACATTCTTTGAAAAAACTTCAAAAAGCCATTAGGTTTTTGTTGCTATCCAATTCATCTTGAGTCTGATAGTTGAGTTTCCCACCACTTTTGATTATGTACGCTTATAATCCAGTAATTATCATTGATGTAAAAATATGTATAGATATAAAAATAAATTTTGCCCAAACTTTTTGTAGCTTTCGGGTTTTCAGCATTTTTAGGCGGGAGCCAAAGCACT
Source organism: Stylophora pistillata (assembly GCF_964205215.1). Classification (NCBI taxonomy): domain Eukaryota; kingdom Metazoa; phylum Cnidaria; class Anthozoa; order Scleractinia; family Pocilloporidae; genus Stylophora; species Stylophora pistillata. The sequence goes on from NC_142522.1 coordinate 41,521,013, forward strand.
TCTGAATATTCGCTGATTTGGTTGTATGAGGTTGTATAAGAAACTCAACTTTATAGACAAGGCTATTTATTCACTTGTACAGTTTGAAACGAATGATACGTGTCTGTTACTAGGGTGACAAACTTCTGCCGAAAGGAGGTGACAATTTTTTTGCAATAAAAAAAAAAAAACTTCACTCAAAAATGCACGTGGTCTTCCCCCTCCCTCTCCCCCATCAGTGAAATTTCCTTGTAAGACACACTATTTGTACAACAAACTAATAGACTAAATTATAGCCGGGAGGAGAGCGTAAGCTATTTACACCTTAGACCTAACCACGAAATAAATTAAATCCTTCTTAGAAAAAAAAACAAAAACAAAAACAAAAAACAAAAACAATAACAAAAAACCAAAAACCTTCAAATCAACAGTATTTTTTCACAGTCTGGTACCAAACATTTGGGAAATGGACACATCATGTCAAAATGTGTCAAGTTCAAATACTTGATAAGCAGCCTTCAAGTAGGTGGGCCCTATGCATTGCACCCCTGCGGACATAAGAGCCAGAATTAAAAAACGCATAAAAAACGTCTTCCGCTACGATCTGAAATTTAAGGCCATTAATATGCAATATGTATAATCGAGTTTCACCGACCAACAAGATCTCGGGGGATTTAATTCAGTTGTGACAAACTGACAGAGAACTTCACAATCAAGAAAAGAAGATGACCTCATTAAACGCAGGTTAACATTAAGTCGTCTTAATTTGTCTGATGTTTTCCTTAAGGTAGAAAGCTCACTGTAGCTATTTGCTGAATTTATAAGGGCGTTTTCAGATAACTTACATTTTGTATTCTACTGCTTCGTTTTCATATTTTTGGCTTCCCTAATATAATAAGTTCATGCATTTTTTAACTCATTTTGCAACCAACTTCTTTTGCAATAAGAAGGTTACAAACGGTTAAAATTTAAGGGCAGCCTATACCAATGTTTAATTTAAAAAGTAGGCACGTCTACAGTGCTCTCCATACAAGTTTTCTGTCTCCGCAATGCTATCCATGAACATTATCGACTTATCGATGCCGCACAGTGAACAAGATTATTATTGATAGACCACTAGTAAGTAAGTGAGCAAGTAGGTAACAACTTTATTTACAGAGGGTAACACATAACAGTTAAAAACCGACGAACCAGTGGCCCTCTATCCTAGGTTAAAAATTAAAAACTATTTACACTTATAAGATAATAATAAAAAATAAATCTAAATCTGCGTATGCACAACTAAAAACTAAGCTAAGAGTTCTTGAATAAAAACATTTTCGAGCAGAACATTTAAAAGAGCCAATGGAGTCTTTCTTTCCAATGTCTAAAGGGATGCTGTTCCATAGTTTTGCTCCACTGGCCTGAAAAGTTCGCCCCCCTTTCCATTTTTCTATTATAGGAGGGGCACACTAAGTTATATTTTCCATAGCGACTGGTTCTGGTGTGTCGGTCTGAGTTTCTCGTCAAAAGTTCTGTTATAATACCCCTGTATTTAAAGGGCCATTTTCATCCGAGATCCTTTGCAGTCGTTTGTTTTTGTTTTGGAATCGCGTTATTGTTAAATGGCGAACTCTGATAGTCATTCACAAACACTATTAAAAAGAAAAACAAAGATTTGGTGAAGAACACAGTAAACAAATTCGCAGCTAAATATTTGAGACTGAAAAATCATAAATCGAGTCTGTGTATAAAACTTGTACAAAGCTTACTTGATGTTGAAGGAAATTGTTCGGCTTCAACACTAAATAAGATATAAACAAATGACCAATATTGGCCAAAACTGATTTACTTTACGCATTTCAATTATAGAATAATGACTTGTACAAATGAGATCGCTTACATACATATCTCAGGATCTCAAGTAAAAATCAGTCAAATAATTATTCTCACCTCGAAAAAATCTCCCCGGAGTCTCTAGTTCCATCGTAGGAACAATGCAATAACATTTCTGCAAAAGCACTGTCTGTAGTGTTACCGAAACCCATTGTTGTTTTCCTTGCCCTCCATAAATCATACACAGACTCTCGAAGTCGAACAACCTTTGCCGAGCCGGGCAGACCCGGCCTTCCTCTATACCGCTTCTTCGGCGGCATCAACTTTTCAAATGACGTTTTTGACCGTCATACATGTAAGAATTAAAAACTATTTACTGATATGGATACTACGATAGTTTGTTGTTCGCACATGATTCAAGATGGAACTTTGAAAGTCCTAATTAGTAAGATGGAAGAAGATATCAAAGCGATTCCGCAACTTCGAGGAAAATAGCGTATGTTTCAGATATGAAAAATGATCTGGGCGCGCAAGGCATCTCGGTTGAAAATGGGCCATTAAAAACCCATTTTTCATCACTGCAAAGTATTCAAAATAGTTTTAACTATTATGACGTAAAAAACGTCAGGGTATAAAGCGCTTATACGATTCATACCTTGATAGCTACAACGGTTTACACCCTGAAGTTTTTTTATGTGCACTGAGTATCGAAAAGATTTTGAGATTTGTAATTGATTTGGATGAAGAACATTTCGTTTTAGCTAGTGAATAATTACCAGTTTTGATACATTTGTGTCGATTTTTTTTACGTTGACATAGGTTAACAAGGCGTAGTTTGGGCTTCTTATTTCCTTTTTCAGAGTGAAAAAAAAACTCATTTTAACAGGAAAAAGAAAAAAAGAATAAAGGACAGAACAAAATTGAGCACTATCTCATAATTATTACACGACTCGGGCAGTCAGAGGGCCAATAACTAAAATCAACCAATCAAAATGCTCTATTGCCGGTCAATATTCTCTCAGTATTGGACCGGGCACTGTCCCTAATGGTCCCGAATGATACCGCTATTATACGTGTCCCTTTGAACTTCAGTCGTCTAATAAATCTCTTATTAACCAAGCTTGCTGGGGATCGTACCGGAAGAATATCGGCCCTCGGTCTTTTTTGTACGGACCGAGCGCAGCGATGTCCGTACTGTCAAGACCTTGGGCCGATATTCTCCCAGTACGACCCTCGCGCTTGGTTAATAAGATACATATATTTTATCCCTTATTTAAAACGAAATAATGGACATTTGACTTGGGAAGATATTATCATACCAAGTAAAATGATAAAAATATTCACATTTAGGAACAAAATTTAAGAATTCAAGAAATTTGACCGCCAGTAAATTACCAATGAGGGTATATTATAAAATGTGACAAAGGTAATCAGGTGACCGGTAAGGGGTGGTGAATTTTATTAAAACACAGTAAAACCCTCCACCACCCCAGTCCCCCTACGATGAATAATGATCGGTCCCTTATTTACAGTCATAATTCTTAGATTACGATGCCTAAAGCTAGGTTTAATGGGTTCATAGATGCCTTCTTATGTCCAAGTTTTGGTTACTGCAACTATAAAATAAATCAGTTATAAACGAAAACTAATGCCACATCATTCGATTTACTTAAATAACAATAATGGCAGGATTGATTAATAGTAAGTACAGAGAAGTTTGCCTCAAATGTTGTTCAAATTTGGCATTTTAAGCATATGGAACGAGAAGTTGATTTGACCGTATTCATTTCTGTTAAAAGTCATCAAACTATGATATCATTACAAACCGATCTTGATTTTTAACCTGTCCTAAATTAAGCACATTTTTAGCAGGAATCACTATCTACAAAGTTCAGTTCCATCTATTAAGAAACTTTCCTAACTTATGTAGATCATGAAACAAGTTTAGGCAAACCTCCTGCTGTCAAATTGTAAAGCTTAATCCCGGAAACTTGGCATTCGGTTTCACCAGATTACTCGACCTCTCTATTGACAAAAACATGACGGTCTCTCTTTAAGATGGCTTTGAAAAATATCATGCGGTATAGAATGTCGACAGCTGGAACACGAAAGATATTAGTTTACTGAGCATGAAAGCTGCTAGTGCCTGTCCTCAGAAGCTGATGATATCAACCTCAAGGTAAGTGTTTGAACATCACTTTTTAGCCCAAGGAATTGCTCATATTTGAAAGACTGGAGCATCTTTTTTCAGTTTTCGAATTTAAATTCAAACTCTAAAGCTGATTTAGAAGTACATGACGGAGGAGGGAAATGGGTGAGTTTCTCGCTTTATCTACATGTGTGTTACAATGGGGTAATGATAAGCATTTGTAAGCTGATATAAAAAACCGTCTCTCTATTTGTTATTTGTGGCCTGTTAGCTCGGCCATTTCCCCCCTCCCCCCCCCCCTCCCGCTGCTTTTGAGTGGAACCTACCGGGGGTATATGTGATATTGGCATCGAAATACTCCTCAGGGGAAAGCACCGGTCATGGTTAAAGTGTGAACCTCAACGTATCATAGGGTGGACCTGGGAAGCATTAAGAAAATAAACACCATCTACTTATCAAATATTTATTGAAAATACATCCTCTGTAAGACAAAATTTTCAGGCCTAATAACATACAAAAGCATAATTTCAGCTTGTTCATCTGACTAGAACACTTCAATTAATTGCACACTGTGCAGAATGCTAAAATTTGAGTTCAAAAGTTTGACGTTAAAAATAAATCTATTGACAGTGAAGCTGCAAGAGCACAACAAAACAAAATGGCGGAAAGGAGAGGGGAAAGTTACATCGTTTTAATTCAGAGTTTTAGTATGAGCCGGAGGCCAGAATAAAATTCTGGTGAAGTTTCATGTAGCAATTCAAACGAAAGACGGGGAAGACTACGAGTGTGATACTTTCTTGTAATGATTACTGCTGTCGACCCATATCTAGCAGAAAACATAATACAAATGCTCGATTATTCGTTGTCATCCCCATCATGCTATGGTTATTTTCCTTGTTATCCTCATCATAATCATCATTATCACTTTCCTTATCACAGATGCAGCTTTGCGAGCTCAGGCTGAATTTCCGCGTCGTTATTGCTCAAAATAAACCTCTAGCCTGAAAAAAGATTATTTACTTAATGACTGAGTGCGAGGAAAAATAGTAGAATGAAAAATAGTAAAATGGTATAGTCGTTGGGCATCAAGGACCGAACAGATTACCTCTATGATTAAATTATTAATGTAACGCTAATCATGAGAGTGTACAGCTAATTTGTTATAGTAAACATAAAATAAACACACTCACTCACTTGGGAACAGCTCTAGCGGTGGTCGATCATTAGAAAGTGGAGGTAGCGGCAAGACAAAATCCCTCGATACGTTTCCCTCTTTACAGTTGAAACCAACCACGTCTTTTTTTCTTTTTTCAACGAGAAGGGAAAAACTATACTTTGTTTTCGTTATGTTCTAGATTGCAAAGTGTTCAGTTTGATGTAGCTTACACATACGCATGGGATTTTTGTTTTGAAAGGTTTATCTCAACATGGGAGGAAAAAAACAAAAATTAGAATTAAAATTTAAAAGACCGCTTGGACCTGGTGCTGCTGTGAATGAATGAATGAATGAAAAACTTTTTTTAAGTGTCTATGTTTTTAGCTATAAGCTAATGGGGGACACTAAAAAATTTAAAAGTCAAATACATTTACATATATAGATAATAGTAATTGACAGTAGATAATTAAAAAGATTATAAAGTTATTTAATTAAGTTTTAAATTTCAACAAGAGTTTAAAGGTCGACTTTTCTTAGGATCTTCTCGAATGAAATTAGAGTTTCTATCGTTCTTAGGTGTCTTGGTAACTTCGACCAAATGAGAGGTCCCGTATGTTTAATAGAATTCCTACCAAATCTTACAGTATCGAATCTTGGCAGTTCGAAGTCACTGTTCCGTAAGTTATACTGAGTGTTCTTTATATTAAATAAGTCAGAAATATTCTCGGGTACGAGACTATGCTTAACTTCTAACGTCAAAGTGGCCATGTCTTGTAGTTGGCGATTGTACAACGCCGGTAGTTTGGCGCGACTTAAAAGTTCTTGATAGGACGCTGATCTAGTTTTGTACACCGCCCTAACTGCTCGCTCCTGAATCCGCTCAAGCTTTCTCCGATCCGATGCATTACAAAAGTGCCATACTAGATTACAGAAGGTTAGATGGGGCAAAATTGAAGACCTGTAAAGTGATAGTTTAGCATTACAGGGTATCAAATTGCGTAGCCGCAGTAGGACCCCTACTTTTTGACTGACCTCAGAGCATAGATCACTGATATGACTAGTAAAACTCAATTTTTCATCGATTTAAACTCCCAAAAGCCGTATTTCCCCCATTCTCTCAATGGTATGACCGTCAACAGAAAAGTTTTGATTATCGTCGTCTTTGTCAACATTTCTTTTGTCTTTTCTTTCTATTATGTCATAAATCAAGGCTTAACTCAACAACGGCATAAAAAAAAAAAAAAAAAACGAAAAGTGTCCGGTCTTCTTGTGCCCACGGTCGCTTTGTACCCAAATGCAATTGATCTCTACCCAAGTTTGAGTCGGTTCGTACCCAAACCGCCGATCGATTCTTACCCGCCCAAAATAAACATTTATTCGAAATACCTTATGAACAACCGCGTGAAAAGATGCTCAACTCAGATAGTGCCTTCGACGTACGAAGATTTCCGAAAAGCCAGCCGTTACAACAGTAACAATCCCCAGTACTAATCTCACCCAGAGGATCAGACTAACACCATCAAACATGGCTCCTGGGTTCAAACCCTTTTACTTCTTGTATTCGTGACAGGCTCGTAAGATAAAGCAGAAAAAAATTAAAATTTACTCCATGGCCTTTCATTCCTTTTGGAGCTATAGTTGATGCTGCCCTAACAATCACACCTGATAAGTTGATGTCCGTGAAACATGGGAGATCGGTGACCTACCAAATATTATAATAGAGTTCTGATACAACGCGTGTTCTCATTGGTTGAATGAAAGGGCGTGCTCTATCAGATCATAGAGCATGGAAATGAGCTAAAGCTGTCCCGCCATCAGCCAATTTGTGCCATGTCTACTGAGGTTTTTTTCGTTAATTGAAAGAGAAATTTCGGAATAAGGCGGTAGGCAAGTAGCAACCGAATAACAAAACAAAGGTTTGTAAACATGCCAAGCGCCGTAACTTGCATTAGTATGACGGATGTAGAGACGAAAACCCTCAAAGGGGGAACGAAATGGACAGTCTGAGTGCTAAAGGTTTTCACTCTCAGTTAGATCGTAAACTTACGTAAACAAAAAAATATCAAACACAATTAACACTTTTATAGTATATATAGTTTTGTGTTTAAAACAAAACAGAGGTGGGGAGAAAGACGAAACGTAGTCGAGTGTTTTTCCATATACTTATTATGTGCTCTAGAAACTTCCTGCGTGCTTTACAAGAGAAAATAGCACAGTCAAGGCTTCTCTATTTGTTAATTTACGTTCGTGTCCTCGTGATTTAAAATTTGATCAAAAGTGACTCAAACGATTTGCAAATCTTAAGATATTTTTGTCTCTTTGTGCTACTTTAGTTTTTTTTCCCTCCAAGAAATTCACAAAGATGAAGCACAAAAATGTTACATTGTAATTAGCAAACCAAGATAACCTTGTATAGTAAACCGTGGTTAAAATGAAATCCGTTTATTCAAGGTGGTAACCGGAAAGAACTGAAATTATAAATTAAACACACGCTGTATATATGCATGCAAATCCCGAACGTATTATATCACTGCATTAGTATTCGCATTTTGGCATCGTTATAAGCTACACCTTGCTTGTGAATAAAAACATCCGTTTCCAAACCTCACGTAACTTAGTTAAGGCCCCTTTTAATTTACCAAAATGCGATGAGTACTTTAATAAAATTTAACCTTCAATTTTGACTCAGAAAGTCTTGCTTAATTGTCAAGACAACTCGACAAAAATTATTTTAAAAAAATCTTCGATGAAATTTAAACAGATACAAAATTATATATGGTCCTTGTATACCTCGCTCGTTATTGAAAATGTTATTTCCCATTGTAAATAGAATAACATAAACATTGTTTTTGTACTAGAAAAACAGTTCCTCAAATCTCATGAAACAAAAAGGTCATCTTGGCAGCCTAAAGTTCCTCAGTAAGTAGTTTCCAGACCTGTTCCTGCCTAGAATATACAGTGACAAACGAGTTTCCTATTCAGTGGAGGAAGAGAAGGAAAATTCATTCTGAAGAGGGTGATAATACTCTCTCAAGCTAAGCTATTCATGGAAGACTAAAAACTAAAAACAATTAGTCATTGAATACGTTTATCATTACAAAATGTCACGATAAAGCATTAGAAGACGATCCGCTGCAATAGTTAGACGGTCCATAATTTGAGTATAACTAGCTCAAGCAGCCAGAGGGTTTAGGTTTCACTTAATTTTTTTTTTCAAAAATCGACAGGCATTTATCGGTGTCAAGGTAATAAAAAATTGACCCCCCAAATACTAGAAAAGAATTAAAACAAGGAAGAAGAAGAATAGCTTAATTTACAATGTTAAAGGTAACTCTCAAGAAAGAAGTATTTTCTTAACCCTGCGTTTTCTCCATACTGTTCTCCATACGTTTCCTAAGGTGCTGACCAGGAGAATTTGCTTAACAATCAAGCGTTTCTTAACTTGGCGATTATTTCCTTTATTCTCCTGACCTTAATGAATGAACGATTCAGGGCTGATATTGTCAGGAGAAATTAGATACTTGTCACTCTTAGGGGTCAAGGGGTTAAACTTCCGGGTCATCAGTCAGTGGACGGCACTTAGTGGGACACCTGCTAATGTTAATTGTTTTCCGTCACAGGAAACACAACACTGTTTTACGGTAAATTTGCCTGTCGTTATGCACTAATCGCCGGAATTAATGTCTTGAAGAAAACCCCAATGAGCTTTGGTCATCAAGAGCTCTAAAGAAACCAATGCCTTTGATTTTCTGAATTGGAGGGACAGAAATACACTATCTACTTAAACTTTTGTAAGCATCGGCAATATTACTTATTGCCTATTAGTAAACCTTGGTATGATCCTTACCATATGAACACGCAAAACAATCAGAGGGAGATTTTCCTGGATGACGCGATTCTGGAACGTACGTACCCGTGCTACAATTCTTACATCTTACTTGACCCATTTCATCTTGATAAAAGCCACCGGCTTTATGATGAGAATGTCCTTTTGGATGTAAATTCCTTCCTAAACTAGATTTTGATTGGCAGGTAATCGATGAAATTTATATATCGAAGGTCATACTAGCTATACCTAAGCTCATAAGGGGTCAAACGCAATATCTACCGCCTGGTAGGGCTTCCCAAATTACGCAAAGCAACTTTTAAAGCAAGAGATTCCGCGTAAGTTATCTCCTGCTTGGGGATTAAAAAATCGCAATGAATTGCTTTCTAAGAAGTTTAATAAGAACAATCTACTGATTCAAGAGAGAAAATCCTTTTTAAATTCTACGATAATGTTACATTTTGTATTTTTTTGAAATATTTTTTCCACGAATACTTTCGCTCGAACCTCGATTTCAGAACAACTCATCTGTGTTTCAAAAAATGAAAATCAGTTCTTAACTTTTGAACTAAAAGATTATATTTTGAAATCAACTTAGTATTAACCTCATTGAGTTGAATTTCTTGAACGTGGGTTTGAAAGTTTTTATTTCTCAAGAGGTAGGATTCTTGCAGAGACAGGTATTTAACGTTGACTATCGCTAGACAAGTTATAGAGAAACTTACTGGAACGGTTTATGTTCATTGATTGCCCCTAGACCGTCTCTGTCGTATTTTAAAGAAAATTAGTGATCCCGTCATACTGCTTCATCATTTATCCACTAATTCAATTAATGAAATTATTATATCTACAGGAGAATTCAAAAGATAAATAAACAAATAAAAAGATAAAACAGCATTACCTGCTGGACATGTTCTGCAATTGCCTTCGCTATAGGTACCAGCCACGCAAAACAAGGAGTTCTTACATACGAACCACCCTTTATTAGGATGACAATCATCGCATGTCAGGCCCGAATGTTCTAGAGACCCTACAACTCCGCCACTTGCTGCGGCTTTGTTGGTCAGAATTGTAAAGAACGATTCAGATGGGGCACATATGCATATATATAAAAAAAAGGACGTTTTTGGATCAGCGCTCATATTAAAATACATAAAAATAGGTATGAATTTAAATTAAAAAATTAATACTTCTGGCGAGAAATACACAGTTCCTTCTTCTGGTGCATTTATTTACTTGATCTTGTTACTGTGAAGAAACCCGAGAACAGTAATATAAAATATAATGGTGTTTGTATCTCACAGATTAAATCACGTGAATATATCCATTCCTGACACTCTTATTGGATTTGAAACTTTTCTGTATGTGTTCCGGCACTCTTTAAACAATCTTACACATAAGAAGACAATCGCCTCCCGGTTAGCTCAATTGGTTAGAGCGCCGGATTGTGTTGTGCGGGAGGTCGATATATATCACAAAACTACTCCCGGCGTGGTAAATCAGATAATCACTAACTTAATCAAATTAAATGAGTCTGCGTGCGGTTTCACGAGTGTTCATTTTTCTAGGCTTTTTTCGTTGAGTTTATTTTCAGTTCAATGTAGGCTCGATTTCTTCACAGTTTATCTACGAAAGTAAATAATGATGATGATGATAACATTAGTAATAACAGCGATAATGATAACTTTGATAATAATAACAATAACTTATAATGATGATATCGACTTTATCAAAGCATTTCCACGTAATTACTACGTCGGCCATAATAAGTCTGTGATTAAGATATTAAGTGTCCCTGTCTGAGAAAGTGTTCCAGGGGCCAGAACTGATGGCCAACTGATTTGGCTGAAACTTGGCACAAAACTTGGGTGTGATAAGAGATCTCAAAAGTCGCTTTGGCTCACTTCTTGGGCTGTTTGCTCTAGAGCTTGAGGGGAGGTTCCATTTGTGGCCTATGTAGTCATTTGTTTCTGTTTGCTTTGATTTTTTTTTTTTTTTTTTTTTTTAGTTTCTACGCTTACACGCGAGGGTCCGCTCATAATATGGAAAGGAAATTTTACATTATTTGGGATTTTCTTCGATCTTTGGAGTAAGTGATACTTCTAAAATATGTATTGAGGTTTTGGAGATACCTCCAGGAATTTTAAAGCGGAAAGAAATCACAGGGAAATACCTTTTCCTTGTTCGGCTGTGTGCTGTGTGTTTTTGCCAATTTGATAATTCTAGGGTATTCGTATCGGGTTTGACGCACACGAAGTTCTTCTCGCACAAAGCAGCGAACTAAGTCCATTGACGGTGTAAAAGGAAACCATTAGGAGAAAAACTGCAGCGTGTTAAGGAGAAAATTCATGGATGATTAGGTGGATTATGGATAAAGTCGAACACGGAGCCGCCAAAATGCCTTTAAAGGGCGCCAAAATGCTAGTAAAGATTTCGCCTCTGTCTTCGACTCTACATCCATTTAAGAATACAGCCATCGAAATTTTTTTTTATGATGATATTCTCTGTCCATTTATTGACAACATTCAGTGGCTATGATTTATCAAAGAAAAGTAAAATGCAAAGAAGTGGTCTGAAATCTTTGGCTTTATGGACGTCCTTTATGCGGTGAGTTGTTAGTTAAATTTCATAAACTATGCCTCTGCGAACATAATTTTTTCTTTGGCGAAAAAACCCGCTAATTAGTCAGCACAAAATGGATAGGGGCAGTGTTGGAAGGTAAACAACGTGTTTTTATAAATATCTCGGGTCGTTCTAGTTTTACTAGATACTAAAATACAGGATAACGCTCTGTTTAGCATGAAGTACTTGGTAACATGAGCCACTCACAGAGTCTTTGAATAGGATCATGCCAATTGTGACAAAAATAGAGAATTGACCGCCAGAAATTATGGTTGATCATAGAATGTGTCAGAGGTAATCAGGAGACAGGTGGGAGCAACAGGGGAATTTTATCAAAACATAGTAAAACCCTCCGATTCCCCCCCCCCCCCCCCTTCTTAGACACCTCTACCTTCCCACAATAAATAATGATGAGTCCCTTACCTACAGCCACAAATCTTAGATTTGATGATTACGATACCTCAAGGCGAGGTTTAATGGGTTTAGAGATGCCTTCATTTGTCCCAGTTTGGGTTACTGCAATGATAAAGTATATCAGTTAAAAATAAAACCTTTTATTTTTAATTAAGAGCAATAATGATGAGAGTGATTAACACTAAGTACAGAGAAGCTCGTTTCAAAGGTTGTTCAAATTTGATATTTTTAGCATATGGAGCAGAGAGGTTTGGTTTGACCATATTCAGTTCTGTTAAAGGTGACCGTACTGTGATAGCATCACAAACCGATCTTGATGATTAACCTCTACTAAATTAAACACATTTTTAGCAGGAATCACCACCTACAAAGTTCAGTTTAATCTATTGAGAAACTTCCCTAACTGATATAGATCATCAAACAAGTTTAGGGAAACCTCCTGCTGGCAAGTTGCAGAGCTTAATCCCAGAAACACGGCATTCGGCTTGACCAGATGTTACGGGAAAATTTTGTGATCTTCCCTGTAGAAGTTTAAGCATATGTATTCCTTGTTTTCGGAACTTTAGCGTTCACAATTCATGCGAGTTTCTTTCATTGTGATGTTTTAAAAATATAGAAAGCCACAAGTAATTTTGAATAGCCAAGTCAAATTGTACAGCCGGCCTCTAGGTACTTTTCGTGTTCAATTCTAGCGAAAAATTTGGTAAATAAGAGTGTTAAGGGTCTTTCTGGCAAAATTAGTTCTCATGGTAGTTGGCAGCTGAGTTTATACTGTCTCGTAATTTTAAATTCCTTTCATACGATAGTTTCCACACCAACCTTGAATAGATAAGCAGAAACTTTTAATTGCTTTTCCACTCTTATTTCCTAGGCTGTGCTACTGTAATTAAGATATTCTTCATACCAGGGCTGTGAATTCTCACCTAAGTTCCCTACTTTTAATGGCCGAAAGTTTATTGAACCTGCTTTTTCATTTTCGAAATAGAAATATTTCCATGTAAATCATTTTGCTTTAAAGAGAAGGTTTCCGTTTCTTTGTAATTTTTATTTGAATACTGTCAGTTTAGAATTAAAATACAAACTCTTAAAGGGATCCTTCACTGTTTTCAAAGATATCGCTTAAAATGCTCTATAAGTGTCCAAAAGAAGATTTTTCGAACAGAAAAAATTTCTCCCTGCTTAGATTTTTTGTTTTGGCCTCTCAAAGAAGGCCATCGTGACCATTGCGAACGTCCCGCAATCGCCCTTTTGATCGGCGCGCAAGGCTTTCTGGGTTGATGATGTAATAATAATAATAATAATAATAATACAATAATAATTTAATATTTATATTGCGCAAATTAACATGTGGATATGATCAAATGCGCATCACAACACTTTTCGGGGGACTTTGGCCGGACTACATCAGCAGTTTACAAACAATCGAAGTAAACGTATTTGAAGATGCCCCCCTCCCCCCAGTTCCCAGTAAACAGGCCAGACCACATCACAGTAATCTCGTGAGTGGGTTCTTTAAGGTCCCCTGCCTAACCGAATTATCTAATTAATAGATGCAGGAGACGGGACCTACAGTTTATTCGTCGTTATCCGAGAAGACTAGAGTGTCTATCCATTTCTTGATATTATAGAAAGGTAGCGCATTCTCCTCAGTTATTTTAAGACCTTGAGTGTTGGTCCGGCCGGAGCTCGAACCTTCGACCTCGACCTCCCGCACAACAATCCAGCGCTCTAACCAATTGAGCTAACCGGGAGGCGGTTAATGATGTAACATGGTTGCTCGATTCCATTACCCTCGGTAAAATTGGCGGCAAAATGCGGCATTGCGTTGCGTTTGATTGTAATATTCAAGCTAAAAACAAGGAAAACTAGCCCAAAATTCGTTTACACAAACTTCCAAATGATGCAGCGATTCGACGAGCTTGGATTCATGCTGTTGGAAGGACATCCTTGCCCAAAGATCCACATCTGTGTTCGAAGCACTTCGAAGAGCATTGTTTTGAAGAGTCTTATCTCATGGAAGTAAGATTAATAGGGTCTAGTAATTCAAAGAAATCGCTTAAGCCTGGCGCCATTCCAACGCTTTTTTTCTCACAAACGTCTGAAGGGTGGACGCGCATCAAGTGTTCAACGTGCGGAGAAGAGAGAACGCGAGAGAAAGCGACACTAGGCAAGTTGTACTAATTAAAACAATCAAACACAAATACAACTCGCCTCGAGTTGAAAACACACAACTTTACCTAAATTCTTCCTTTATAACTAACTTCTATTTCCACAAGGTCGTAGTGGTAGCAAGTATGATAAATATTGTAAGAAATAGACAACTTTTTTGAGAGACATGTTTCGGCATGCCTCTGCCATCTTCAATCAATGAGTAACAGAACGTGGGTAATTATATAACAGACAAGCAGATGAATAAAATACTTACAGTATGATGTAATACAAAAGCGGGTACTAATTACAACGTGATACCAAACATCAAAGGCGTGAACTAAAACGCTAAAAAAGTGTTATAATGCTGTAATTGTTTGTTAAGTTCAGGTTTGATCTTGAGCTAATCTTTTTCTTGGTTTCCACGAGGAAACATGGCTAAATAATTTTAACCAGTTGACTCGCCTTCTACTTTATAGTAGACGACACCTTCTGTGTCTTCCACAATGAACAGGATGCAATGTCATTTTTTGATTACATTAATTCACGGCACCATAACATAAAATTCACTTTCGAAAAAGAGAATGATGGTAAACTCTCCTTTCTTGATATATTTATTGACAACTATTCGAATGATTGTGTTTTTTCAGTTTTTCATAAAAAAAACCTACACTGGTCTCCTAACAAATTTCTTTAGTTTTATTCCATTATGCTACTAAATTCGCAATATCCGAACTCTTATTGACCGTATCTAAAAATCAACAACACCTCTTCCGGCTGTCAAAACGATCTCAAGAAACTTTCCGACACTTTAAAATCTGATTCTTTTCCTTCGCATATTATTGAAGGAGCTTTCAAGCGGTATTTTGACGGGTCCACCTCTCAAAATAGCCGGAACATTGATGACAATAATACAGGTCACTTTAAACTCCCTTTTGTCGGCTATTATTCTAAAATAGCGAACCTCAAACTCCGACAACTCACTAAGTGCTTTTGTAAATCGGACCTAAACATCAAACTAGTTTTCACTTCTTTGAAAATTAAAAACATGTTCAGTGTTAAAGATGGTACTCCTGATGCTCTAAAATTCATGTTAGTTCATTAATTTTCTTGTGCGGGATGTAATTCCCGTTATATTGGCGAAACTAGGGGCCACTTCTCTACTAGGGTAAAGGAGCACACGGAAAGTGATAAAAACTCGCATATTTTTAAACATTTCAACACGTCTCCTTCTGGTAAGAACAAATACTCCCTTTCTTACTTTATTATCGTGGATTCTGCTAACAACTCAATTGATTTAAATCTCAAAGAAGCTTTTTTATATAAATAAGAAGCTTTTTTATATAAATAAGATCAAACCTGAACTTAACAAACAGTTACAGCATTATAACACTTTTCTAGCGTCTTAGTTCACACCTTTGATGTTTGGTGTCACGTTGTAATTAGTACCCGCTTTTGTATTACATCATACTGTAAATATTCTTTTCATCTACTTGCCTGTTATATAATTACTCACGTTCTGTTACTCATTGATTGAAGATGGCATAAGCATGCCGAAACATGTTTCTCAAACAAGTTGTCTATTTCTTACAATGTACAGTTAATTAGTTACAGTAAGCATGGAATCAACGCACTCACTCGCTTAGGAACAACTCTAGCGGTTGTTGATTGTTAGAAAGTGGAGGTAGCGACAGGAGAAAATCCCTCGATACGTTTCCCCCTTTACAGTAGAAACCAAACAGGTTTTTTTTTTCTTTTTTCAGCTTGAAGACAAAAACCTTACTTTATTTTCGTTATGTTCCAGATTGTTAAGTGTTCAGTCTAATGTTGCTTACACGTAAGCACGGGAAGTTTAATTTTAAAGGCTTACCTTGACCTAGGAGAGCAAAAAAAAAAAATCATTTTGAAAGACTGCTTGGACCTGATGCTTCTGTTTCTCTTGTCTTTTTTTCTTTTGTGTCATAAATCAAGGCTTAACTCAACGGGGGCATAAAAAATAGTATCCGATCCGGTCTTCTTGTGCTCACAGTCGTTTCGTAACCAAATGCAGTTGATTTCTACCCATGTTTTAATCGGTTCTTGCCCAAACCGCTGATCGATTCTTACCCGCCCAAAATATACATTTCTTCGAAATACCTAATGAACAAGCGCGTGAACAGATGTTAGTTGTTGCCCATAACAAGTTAGGATCACTCAAGGGAAAAACCTCTCGGAGCTAATGCTTTTGTTCCTTTTCTCTATCATTTCCTTTTTGCATTACCTCAATTGGTTTGTAAGTGACTCAAAAAAAAAAAGTTTTCAATGTTGCAAATTTTTTTCAAATATTAAAAGCCACAATAAGGTCAATACTTGCATTCTCATATCGAGAGGTCCGATCACCCACGTGAGAGTAGTCCCTAAATGGATTGAGGTTTCGACGTGACAATCTCAGCGGAAGTCAATATGTATTGACGGGACTCAACTCAGATGGAGACTTCGAAGTACGAAGATGTCCGAAAAGTCAGCTTTTACCACGGCCAACAATCCCAAGTACCAATCTCACCCGGAAGAGCTGACTCACACCATCAAACATGACTCCTGGGTTTAAACCATTTTACTTCTTGTATTCTTCACAGGCTAGTGCGATAAGACAAAAAATGGAAATTTTCTCCATGGCCTTTCACTACTTTTGGAGTTAACGTTGACGCTGGCCTAATATTCACACATGGTGAGTTGATGTCCGTTAAACATGAGAGATCGGTACTTCATGATCTATCTAAGAATAGAAAAATTGTAATAAAGTTCGGATACAACGCGAGCTGACATTTATTGGATGGGCGGCTCTGTCAAAGTCTATAGCATGGAAATTAGCTAAAGCCGTCCCGCCATCTGCCAATGTCTAGCTTTTTTTCGTTCACTGAAAGGGAATTTCGGAAAAAGGGAGCAGTCTAGTAGCAGCAAAAAGAACAAAACAAAGGTTTGGAAATATGCCAAGCACCGTAACTTGAATTATTATGACGGATGCAAAGACGAAAATCCTCAAAGGGGAAACAAAATTGACAGTCTGAGTTTTAATTTAATTGATTCCATTTCACTGCAATTACATGGGAAAAAAAAAAAAACAAAAAAAAAAACAATAATAACAAATTGGATTACATAACAAGGCAGTGGGGAAGACTAGAAGGGAACTGACGAGCCATACGTAATAATCAACCCATTATGAAGAAAATATACGGATATATAAAAGGTATCAAGGTATGTAACTAGCTAGCTGCTAACTACCTAACTGAGTAATCTAACTAACTAACTAACTAACTAACTAACAACCTTACTAACCAAGTGCTGGTTTAGCCTAGGTGCTACAGGGGTGCTCAGGGTCGAAAACCCTATCGTTATAAAAAAAGTGCATAGTCTCTTAAAAGAAGAAACACTACTGTTGGCCGTCTTCAATGCATCAGGCAGATTGTTCCATAGACACAGAATCCTATTAAAAAATGTTCCCTTAAAGAGTTCCGTTCTGAATCTATTAATTTTTAGTTTATTACTTGCATGTGATCTTAATCTCTCATCTGAACAAAATTCAAAATACAAATTAAGTGAAGAGTTACAATGCCCGCACTTCAGTTTATACAAGTTGAAAGATCTTTGAATTTTCTGCGGTAAACCAGTGGTAGCAGGTTGAGACATTTTAGGCGTTCATTATAGCTAAAATCGGGTAACAAGGCGAGTTGCACGTCGTTGCACCCCTTTTAAAGGTTTTCACGCTTAGATAGATCGTAACTTACTTATGATAATAAAAATCAAACGCAACTAACACTCGTATAGTATGCATAGTTCGTGTTTAAAAACAAAACAGAGGTGGGGAGAAACACGAGACGTAGTCGAGGGCTTCTCCATACACTTATTTTGTGCCCAAGCCACTTCCTGCGTGCTTTTTAACAGAACAGAGCACAGTCAAGGCTTCTCTACTCGATAATTTACGCATGTGGGTAGAGTTTTAAAAGTTGATCACAACTGATTCAAACGCATTGCAAATTCTAAGATGTTTTTGTTTCTTCGTGTTACTTAGTAGATTTTTTCCCTCAAAAAATTCACAAACATGAGGCACAGAAATGTTATATTTTAATTAGAAAACTAAAACAACCTTCCTTGTGAGTAAAAAGATCCGTTTTCAAACCCCAGATGGCTTAGTTTTACGAAAATTTTAATTCACCGAAATGCGATGTTTATCGATCAAAAAATCCGATCATCCATCAATACACATTAAACGAGGTTCCACTGGAATCTTTACCTCACCATTCTTACTTTGGAATTGAATTGTCTTCCAATCTGAATTTGAGCTTTTATATAGAGAATATTATAGGGAAGGCTAACCGGTCCCTTGGTTTCATCAGATATTATCTTTATTCCTGTCCAGAAAGTGTTAAAAGTCAGGCATATCTCACCCTCGTCCGCCCATGTCTAGAATACGTCTGCAGTGTGTGGGATCCACATACTCAAAAACACTGTCAAGATATTGAAGGAGTTTAGCGGTGAGCCGCCAGATCCGTGAAAAAACTGCTATGTGCGCGAACCCGGTACAGTTACAAACCTCCTGAACGATCTGAACTGGCACTCATTAGAACTGAGACGCAAAATAGCGAGACTTACTACCATTATATATCGTCATTATATAGGTTCTTGTATACCTAGCACGTTATTGAACATTTTTATGTCCCATTGTAAAAAGAATAACATAATAACAATTTTTCCACTAGAGAAATAGTTCTTCGAGTTCAACGGAAGCGGCATCCTGGTAGCTTGAAGTTCCTCATCGAGCAATGTTCAGACCTGTTCCTGCCTATAATATACAAGTCCAGTGACAGAGGAGCTTCCTATTCAGTGGAGGAAAGGAAGGTAATGCGTCTAAAGATTCATTCTGAAGAGCGCGATAATACTTTATGAACTCGTTTTAATGGGTAAAGCTAACCTATCCCTCGAGGATTAAAAACTAAAAAGAAGTAGTCATTGAATACGTTTATCACTACAAAATATCACAATATAGCAGTAACAATTGAAGTCCTTAGTCATTGATAACTAAGAATCGTTCCTCCGTCAGTGGTTGGGCGATCATTAAGTTTTTCCGTCTACTCCGTTGACCTTCAACTTGGCAGAGGGAAATATTTCTCCATGCAGACTTCAGGTGGACGAGGCCTTTAACTGAAAAAATGGAGATATATCGGAAAAAAATTATATCAATAATGATGGATAATCTCCTAGTCAGTATTCCATAGTTTTCATGTTTTTTGGCTTCCTGAATGTACCAATCCGTTCAAAAAGATACTGCATGATGGACGAATTTGATTATAGAAATGTCTGGCTGTATGAATGTGACTGGACCGAGAATTAACGCTGCTATGCTAGCGAACATAGACAAGTAGTTAAAAAAAAAAAAATAGGAAAACTGCAAATAAAAATAAAACAACAACAATAACAATAAATGAGAAAAAAATAACGTCTACCACACCTTAGGACTATGATGGGTAGGTTAAAACCCCATTATTCATTGAAATAAAAAAAAATGATTACAGAGCGAAGTAACAAAGAGCTAAGGGCTTTTAAAAAATAAAACCTTACCCAGGGCTACGAACAACACGGCGCTGTTCAGAACCACGAACAGGATATTCACAAAAATGGAATTGTTCCCTTTTTGATTCTGCTTGATGGTGGGCTGGGAATAAACTGCACCGAGGCAAACGTTGAAGAATATTATCCAAAGCACAAAGGTTTGAAGTCCATCTTCAAATTTGCTTTTTATGGGTCAAACAAGAGTGTAAGAAATTCCTGATGCACTTGCTGCAATTACGGCAAAGCCAATTTGAGAATGGCTTTCAGAACCAAACAATAGGACGACTGAAACGAGGGTCAGTTTGCGGTACATCTCAACTATCTCCCAGTACCAATATTTCTCTTTATAATTTTCAAAGAACACTTTAAAACCAAAAGCAATTTCTTTATTAGTGCCAGACTCGCGGTATTTGTAAATGGGAAACAAAAGCAAGAGAGGAAAAATGACAGGGTATACTGCAAATACTGCTGCAATAAGCCAGAACACGTTATGTCGAGTGGTGAAGCACCGGAGGGAATAATCAGCTTTTAGGAGAGATATGCAATCGCGATCGTCATAGGTAAAGCACACATTCACACAGACTCCAGGCAGGGGTAGGATGTTTATGATTTTCTTACTTGTCATTGGGTAAGACAACAGAAGAAATAGGAAGATGTTCCGATAACATGACTTCTTAATGGCTGAGATTTTCTGCAGCTTTTGGCTTATCAAGATATCCATGCTGTTGATGTAAAGTTTCTTTAAGGATATATACAGTAGCATCAAGCAAACAACTGTAACGTTAATGGCAATGGCTGCAACAAATTGGATGAATGGGTCCACTCGAAGTTGGGGATGTATGCAGCTTAATGGTGCAAATTGTAATATGTTTCCCTCAAAAAACTTCAAGTATTTTTCCATGGAGACAAGTACCACAGGCCACTGGACCCGTGCCAATGCCGAATAAATACCGGTGACCACTTGATAAAATCCAATCACGATCTTGGCACAAGACATGATAACGTCTGCAACGGTACGATCGTCTTGGGTACGTTTTGAGTCTCCCCAAAGAACCAACGCAAACAGAAGAACAAAGACGACAACTATTATCGTACACGAGATGATTGTGATTAACATATTGGGACATTGCAAGCAGCTGTTAAATCGGAAGTAGTGGTTGTAGGAGCAGATTGCACAGAGAGTACCTCGATATCCTGTGTTACAAGATGAGTTGATTCCGCCTTTGCACGAGTCTGGATAGGGGCACTTGAGGGACTTTGGTAACAGTCCTTCGAATGTAATAAAGTTCTTGTCGCATTCAGGTGTGACGATGTGAGTGTTGGCCACAAAACTGGAGTATTTCTCCATTACGTCCGTGTTGTTCCACTTCCAGAAGTAACCCGGGGCCAATATCGCTGTGTCGTTTTTACAGTTCATTCCATGATCTGGACAGAGCGTACAAGGGCCGAAACGATCCAAGCGGTAGAAATTATGAAGACATCTGCAAGCACGGTAACCAGCCGTCTGATTAGTTTGGGTTCCTATTGGGAAGAAAGAAAATGCACCATGCATCAAATTAACTAGGATTAAGGTTTTTGGTAATATAGCCAGAAGAAGGCAATCCTCTGCATCATGTAGACCGATCTTCGACTTGAGTGTAACTAGTTCAAGCAGCCAAAGGGCTTAGGGTCCACTCTACTTTTATTTCGAAAATCTATAGGTATTTACACGTTGTCGAGGTAATTAAAAGAATTCCCCCAAAAATATTAGGAAAGAATTAAAACAAGGAGAATAAAGGAAACATAAATTAAAATGTGAAAAGTGACTTTCAAGACAGACGTTTTGCCTTAACCCTGTACACGCTAACATCAATATGCCTTTTCTCCATACTATTGTCCATGCATTTCCTAAGGTGCTGACCCGGAGAATTTGCTTAACAATCAAGAGTTTCTTCAGTTGGCGACTATTTCCTTTATTCTCTTGCCCTTAATGAATGAACGATTCAGGGCTGATAATGCGAGGAGAAATTAGATAATTGTCACTCTCAGGGATCAAGGGTGAAGCTGCCGGGTCATTGGTCAGTGGCCAGCACTTGCTGGAACACCTGATAAAGTCAGCTTTTCCCGTCACAGGAAACGCAATACTGCTTTGGTGTGCATTTGCCTGTCCGTTATGCACTGATCGCGGGAATGAATTTCCTGAAGAAAACCCCGATGAGGTTTGGGTATCAAAAGCTCTAAAGAAACCAATGCCTTTAATTTGTTGAAGTAAAGGGACAGAACTGTACTATCTACTTAAATTTTTGTAACGGCGCATCTTTCATACTCATCAGCAATATTACTAATCGCCTATTTGTAAACCTTGGTATGATCCTCACCATATGGACATGCAAGACAATCAGTGGGAGATTTTCCTGGATGACGCGATTCTGGAACATATGTACCCGTGCTACAATTCTTACATCTTCCTTGACCCATTTCATCTTGATAAAAGCCACCTGAAGTTAATTAAGAGAAACTTTATGATGAGAATGTCCTTTTGAATGCAAATTCCTCCCTAAACTAGATTTGGACTGGTAGGTAATCGATGAAATCTATATATCGAAGGTCATACTGGCTACATCTAAGATTATAAGGGGTCAAAGGCAATATCTACCGCTTCCTGGAACTTCCCAAATTACACAAAGCAACTTTTGAAGCAGGAGACTCCGCTTAATTTATCTCCAGTCTGGGGATGAAGAGATCGCTAATTACTGCTTTCTAAGATGTTTCATATGAACAGTCTACTGATTCAAGAGCGAACGTCCTTTCTAATTCTACAGGAATTCATACATTTTGTAGTTTTACAAATATTTTGTCACGCGAACCTATATTTCGATTCAAGAGCAACTCATTATTTGTGTTTTAAAGAAATGAATATAATTTCTTAACTTTGTAACGAAAGTTAAATTAATATTAACATTGCTGAGTTCAATTTCTTGTATGTATGTATGTATATATATATATATATATATGTATGTATGTATGTATGTATGTATGTATGTATTTACGATATTTAAACAGGCAAACCCAGTTCAGCTTGAAGCTGGTTTAAATGGGGGCCTGTGCATCCCACCATCCCACCCCAGGGAAGGACACCCATCTCACAGTAATCTCGTCTGTGAGAAATTAACGTCTCCTGCCCCAACCCTGGAGGAGACGGGACCTCCATTTATACGTCTCTATCAGAGAAGACTAGAATATCTAACCATTTCTTGATGTTATAGAAAGGTAGTTAATCCTACTCGAATATTTTAAGACCTTGAGTGCTGGTCCGGCCGGGGCTCGAACCCTCGACCTCCCGCGCAACATTCCAGCGCACTATCCATTGGGCTAACTGGGCGGTGGAATGAGCAACTGAAAATTTCTATTTCTTAACTTGTGTCATTCTTACAGAGACTAGTACTTAATATTGACTCTCGCTAGACAGGTTATAGCGAAACTTGCTGGACGGAGTTTATGTTCATTGCCTGCCCCCCCCCCCCAGACTTTGTCTTAATGTAAAACAATTGGTGATCACGTCATACCGCTTGATCATTTGTCCATTGATTTAACTAATTATTATATCCACAGAAGAATTAAAAAAAAAAGATAAAAAAGTATCACCTGCTGGACATGTTCTGCATGTGCCACTGCTATAGGTACCAGCCACGCAAAAGGAGCAGTTCCTACAGCAGTCCTCACATTCGAACCACCATTTATTAGGATGACAATAATCACATGTGAAGCCCGAATGTTCAAGAGACGCTACAACTTGTCCACTCGCTGCGGCTTTGCTGGTCAGAATTGTAAAGAACGATTCAGATGGGGCGCAAATGCTTTTGAAAAAAAAAAAACCGACATTTTTGGATCAGTGCTCATACAAAATGCATAAGAAATGTAACAATTTAAATTCAAAAAATTAATTTCCCTGGTCAAGGAAATACACATTTCCTTCTTCCAGTGCATACAACATCCCGTAATAATCTTCATGCCATGAATGTTGGTCGGACACTTTAGGGAACCGAATGAACCCAACGACAAAGACAGAGATAGGGAGGATATTTTTCAAGAGGTTGACACAAACTTAGGAACTCCTGGAGCACAAATTTCCTATTTATATAGAATTCACATAAAAAAAGTTTGCTTCCATAGAGCCCGAACCAGCTGACAATCCTCAAAGAGGGTCTCAATGGGGTTAACCGTCAACCATCAAAAGTCCAAACTTTTAACCGTCAACTGTCAAAAACGCAATATTTTTAGTGTCAACCGTCAAATAAGCCAGCCATTGTCAGCCGTCAAATGTCTAAGATATCCTCAATTAAGAACTAAACACTTGTCTTAATTGGGGTCAAGTTCTGTTGTTTATAAATAAAAGTTCTGGTACATCGTAAAAATACTTCCTGGAAAGTCCTTTAACTTCTAGTCACGAGTAAAACTGGTGAGCGACATAACTCACTTCGGGTGTGGAAACACTTCAGGTGTTGTAAAACGTTAGTCATTTATCGATAAAAGGTGTTATAAATTAACAGCTCTTTACAAACGCGTCATTATGAAAAATTACAGCCAAATTCGTTCGTCATGTTCCCTTTATAAACGACATTTCAAAAAATAAACGTCAACTGTCCACCCCCTGTCATGGAAGTGTTAGGAATTTATTTATTAAATGTAAATTATTTTTTTATTCTCTTAGGATCAGTGTAGTTCGTGATTATTTGTATCTGTTACGTAATTTTTATTCTTCACTTGTGTAAACTGTTGTGTAATTAACCTTTATTGTGTATATCAAATAGTTTTCTTCATTCTTTTCGGGCACCTTGCGTCCATGTGTATTTAAGGATTTGGGTGGTTTGGTACGGTGTGGTTTTTTTTGAAGAAGTGAGGTGAAGGTTTGTGAGTTACGAGCGAAGAGCGTGGAAAAATTTGAGTCAACGGAGACTCGGCACAGTATCATTTCTGAGAAATTCATTCAGAATAATCGTTCCATTTCACGGTAGAAAACCATTTGCGGGGGAACGGGTGTGCAAAGAATCTACCAGACTGTGAGCTAAAGGAAGAAGAGATAGTAACTAACTCAATAACAAGTCTGAGCGAGTCAAGTTACGAGAAGTAAAAAGTGGAAAACTGCAAAGCTGTCAGAAGACGAAGCAAAGTTGAAACGAAGGAAACGAGCAAAGTTGAGAACTGGTGAGACAGGAACCTGGTTGGAGAAACGGGAGTTTGGTTTGGCAGGGCACTGTTTGTTGGTGGAGCGTGGTGATTTGTGGACAAGAGAAGAATACGGACGCGGGCGTAAGGTGAAACCCAACCGAACTGAACTAAAAAAAAAAACTTTTTTTTTTATCTTAATAGTAATAATCTTGTAAATAGTTTTAGTGTACTGTAGTTTAAGTTAGCGTATTCCTGTAAATTAATTAGATCATTGTATTATCGTTATTGTTAGTCGCTTTATTGTTTTAATTAGCATCATAAATATCTCTAGGCCTACGTTTAGTTGTATTGTGGCGTGTGTTCTCGGACTCGTTTATGTTCTGTGTTTTGTTTGTGTTAGGGGGCACCCACCTTTGTGACGCGGATTCGTCACACCCCCCCTCCACCATTAGACCCTCCTTCTCTCCTTAAGGGAGTTTTGTCTTTTAGTAGTTGAGTTATCCATAACAACCCTCATAGGGACCACATAAGCGCAAAGTCTTAGTTTGCCCTGCTTCTTGAAAAGGTCATAGCGTGCGTTATATTAATTACAAACCTAAACGGAAACTAGTATGAAAGACCGTCACCACTTCATTCCTTTAATCAGACAAGACCATTTGCAGTATAACTGCACCATAACAGTTACTTACATACGAGCAGTGTAATTTCCTGGAATAAATCCCTCAAGAATTTTGCATGAAACTGCGCTGGAAGCAAAATTAAATTGTTTTTTCAAAGTTGGAATGGATAAAATTTTGATGAATAATAATTTTTATTTAGTCATTGACCTACGTATTTTTAGAGGAAAGAATCTTTGTGATTTAAGTCTCCCGGCTAGTTTGATGGATAGAGCCTGGACTTTTGTGCGGGAGGTCGAGGGTTCGAGCCCCGGCCGGACCAACACTCAGGGTTTGAAATAATTGAGAAGAATTTGCTACCTTTCTATAACATCAAGAAATGGTTAGATACTCTGGTCTTCTCGGACAGAGACGAATAAATGGTGGTCCGTCTCCTGCAGGGTTGGGGTAAGAGATGTTAATTTCCCACGCACGAGATTACTGTGTGATGGATGTCCTCCCCTGGGGTGGGATGGGTGGGAGGGTGGACTAGCACGTATCGTTCGTATGTTCCTTTCTAGTCCTTCCCCACTACAAAAAATGAAAGCGGCGAAAATGGAGTGAATTAAGTTGGTAAATTAAATTAGATTAAGTCGAGTCTATGACCACCACAATACTCGTGCAATGTTTTTTTTTTACCACGTTGCAGGACTTACACTTAAAACTGCCCTGACACAAGCCTCGATACCTGCCTATAAAATTCATCTCAAATAATTTAAGACGTAGGACACTGAAGGCGTTCCCCAAGAAACATATTGAGAAAGCCATAAAAAATAATATTTCTTGAAAAAGTAACCAATAACTTCATGAAATGAAAAACTGAAAAATACACCAAAGACATAAACGTACGTACACACACACACACACACACACACACACACACACACACACACACACACACACACACACACACACACTCACGCACACACACACAAATCATTGCCGCAAATAAGTGTATAACTTTTCATTCCTTACATTTTTATGCCTGGTGTCATATCATGAAACATTTCAAGTGGCAGCATTGTCAGTGGGTTGTCAAAAATCGTCCTGAAACAAAAGGAAGAGTTTAACATTTATCAATAATTATCAACAAGATAATTAAGAGCTTGTTTCACTATCATAAATGCATTGCAATAGCTAACAAACTGTGGGCTAGATTTTTGTCAATGAATATTTAACTAAATTGTCTGGCGACGGGATCCTATCTGTAGTGTCGTTACCTAATACGGTCATACGCTAGTGCCCGGATGTTAACGCACGAGGCGAGCTAGGCAAGAGAGTGTACATAAATAGTAGTGAAAGCATGAATTAAAGAAACGTTCGAGTAGAGCACTCGCCTGTATTCTAAGCCACTTACCCTCCATTACATTGGCGACGAGGATTCAGATCCCAACACAGCGTATGATTTTAGACGATCTTCATACCAAAGACGCGTGAGAGACATGGCCACAGCGCTACCCGCATTTCCCGAGTTTGATGTCTCTGAAACGAGCACACAAGCTACACGATGGAAGAAATGGCTCTCGAGATTCCGCAACCTACTGGTCGCAATGAACGTGACGAATAAGCGAAGACAAAGAGCTCTTCTACTCCACTATGCCGGCGCAGCGACGAACGAAATTTTTGACACGCTCCCCAACACGACAGTGGGAGAAGATGATGATCCGCTTGAAAAAGCCGTGCAAGCCTTGACGATTTATTTCACTCCCAAACAAAACCGTGAGTACGAAATTTACGTTTTTCGTCAAGCCAAGCAAGAAAGCAATGAAACCATCTCAGTATTTCACACCAGGCTGAGACAGTTGGCCGCTACTTGTGAATTTGATGATGTAGATCGTGAGATCAAAACCCAAATAGTTCAAAGCTGCAGTTCTCACAAGCTGCGTACGAAAGCACTCGAGAATCCAGCGTACACCCTGACACAACTGCTGGATGCTGGAAGGTCCATTGAACTTTCCAAAACACAAGCCGCTAACATTGAGGAGAATCAATCGGTAAACAGTTTGTCTTCACGACATGGGAATCGAAGGCGAAGGGATCGGAAATCAAACAAAGATGGCGGATGTCAAACCGAGAAGAAACCACGTGACCGGAAATCACGCAACGGTGGTCACAAAGAACGGAAATCAAGCCCAAAATGCCGCAATTGTGGTGGTAATTACCCCCATCGTGGAGGAAAAACATCCTGCCCAGCCTATCGGGCCATCTGCCGAAGCTGTGGAAAATTGAACCACTTTGAGGCCGTATGCCAATCCAAGGACAAAGGTGAATCAAGGAACACACGCCGTTCCACCTTACACAAAGTTGGTGAAGAAGAGTCGAGCGACGAAGAGGAAGTATACACCTTCTCTCTAGGCACAAAGGCATTGAAAGATCAACCCTTCTTTAAGATTAAAGTGTGTGGCACACCTGTGACAATGATGGCAGACTCTGGAGCAAGTATTAACATTCTGGATGAGAAGGAGTACCGCAGGCTACCCAACCGCCCTAACCTCGAGCCAAGCAGCGTAAAGATATATGGTTACCAATCAAAGGCTCCCCTTCGTGTCCTTGGAAAATTCACCACCGCACTCGAGTCAGAAACAAAGAAGCTTAGTGACAGGTTATATGTTATAAAAGGATCTGGTGGCTCCCTGCTAAGCTGGAGGGCTTCACAAGGGCTTAACCTACTTCAAACTGTTCAGCAAATCGGAGGCCAACCGATAAGAGCGGGAACAAATGCGCCAGAAAATCTGATTAAGGAATACGATGACCTGTTCCATGGATTAGGCAAGCTCAAGAACTACCAGATAAAGCTGCACATCGACGAAAACGTACCACCTGTTGCACAACCGCACAGAAGAGTCCCTTTCCATGTGCGTAAGCAGTTAGAAGAGCAGTTACAACGCGATGAAGAGTTAGGTGTGATTGAACGTATCGAAGGCCCCACACCCTGGGTGTCTCCTATAGTGGTAGCTCCGAAGCCAAAATCTCCAGGCAAGGTACGCGTGTGCGTGGATATGCGCCAGGCGAACAAGGCGATAAGACGCGAGCGTCACGTCACACCCACTATCAAAGAGATGATTGGAGACTTGAACGGAGCTAAGGTCTTTACCAAACTAGATCTTAACCAGGGTTACAACCAGCTCGAATTGGCACCTGAGTCCCGATACATCACCACCTTTGGTACCCACATGGGCTTAATGCGCTACAAGCGTCTCAACTTTGGAATATCAAGTGCAGCTGAGATCTTCCAAAATGTGATCCGAGAGACTCTGGAAGGCATTGATGGTGCGAAAAACATCAGTGACGACATCCTGGTCTTTGGCAAGTCCCACGAAGAACATGATCAGAACCTAAGGGCTGTGTTCCAGCGTTTAATAGAGAAAGGCCTGACCCTCAACAAAGGAAAGTGTGAGTACAGCAAGGACAAGTTGGAATTCTTTGGGTACGTGTTCTCTAAAGATGGCATAGCACCAGACCGGAAGAAAGTTGAAGAAGTGGTCAATCTTTCGACACCATCCACAGCATCAGAGGTTCGCAGCCTGCTGGGGATGACAAACTACTGTTCAAGATTTATCCCAGATTACGCCACTAAAACTGAGCCCCTACGCAAGCTGACCCACAAGGACCAACCGTGGTGTTGGACAACAGAGCACGACCGGGCAGTTAACCAGCTGAGAGAAGCACTATCCAGCGCACCCGTCACTGCCTATTTCGATCCGGAAAAGGAAACAGAAATTTCGGTTGATGCCAGTCCAGTGGGCTTAGCTGCCATTCTCTCACAAGTCGACCAGAAGACCAAAGAAAGACATGTGGTCACCTATGCAAGTCGTTCCCTTACAGCAACCGAACAGCGGTACAGCCAAACAGAACGGGAGGCCCTCGCCGTGGTTTGGGCTTGCGAACACTTACACTTGTATGTCTATGGGAAGCCTATTACAGTCTACACAGACCATAAACCCCTAGTGACCATCTATGGCAATCCAAGTTCTAAGCCTCCCGCACGAATTGAAAGATGGGCACTAAGACTTCAGCCATATCAGATCACAGTCAAGTATAGTAGAGGTGAAACAAACCCGGCAGACTACTTGTCACGGCACCCAGCAAAGAATGCAGCCCAAACGACCCATCAGCAGAAAATAGCGGAGGAGTACATCAATTACCTAGCGACTACTTCGACTCCCAAAGCTCTGAAGACACAAGACATCGAAGCAGCTACTCAAGCCGATGCCACCCTCCAAGGCATAGCCGAGGCTATCGCGAAAGGCAACTGGCACCTTGTAGTCAAACGCCCTGGTGTCAACCCTACCGAGTTTCGACTCCTAGAAAGAGTGAAGGACGAGCTAGCGGTGAGTGCGTCAGGCAACCTCATCCTACGTGGAACCCGCATAATTATCCCAAAGAGTTTACAGGAACACGTGGTTAACCTAGCGCATGAAGGCCATCAAGGGCTCGTAAAAACCAAGTCTCTATTGCGCGAGAAAGTCTGGTTCCCGAACATCGACAAACTGGTGGAAAGCAAAGTTAGGTCATGCAGCGCATGCCTGATCACTACTCCTGAATGCAAGAGAGAACCCCTACAGATGTCACCACTCCCAGCAGCTCCATGGAAAGAACTCAGTGTGGACTTTGCTAACCTGCCGAATCAAGAGTACCTACTTATGGTTACGGACGACTACTCCAGATACCCAGTGGTAGAGATAGTAAAATCGACCTCAGCAGCAATGGTAATACCTAAGCTAGACAAAGTGTTCTCGGAATTTGGAGTTCCAGACGTAGTCAAGTCCGACAATGGTCCCCCGTTCAACAGCAAGGAATTTGCGTCATTTGCAGACGACCTTGGCTTCAAGCATCGAAAAGTCACTCCAAAATGGGCCAGAGCAAATGGAGAAGTCGAACGATTTGTGCGCACCGTAAAGAAAGTCATCAAGACAGCGAAGTTAGAATGTAAGAACCCCAAACAGGAGCTGAACAGGCTACTAAGAAACTACCGCGCCACACCACACAGTACAACGAGAGTGGCTCCAGCAACGGCACTATTTGGAAGACCGATGAAGACGAAACTTCCCGAGTTGACAACACCCCACTCAGACCTGGAGATCCGAGAACGTGATCGGTCAGCGAAGGCTAAGATTAAGAAGCACGCAGACAACAAGCGTTATGTAAAGCCGTCAACCGTCAAAGAAGGCGACACGGTGCTTGTCAAGAGAGACGACTCTAAGAAGAAAAGTGACACGCCGTATGACCTCAGGCCGCACATCGTCGTAGCGAAGAAAGGATCCATGGTGACTGCACAAGATGACAATGGCGTTCAGGTGACAAGGAACTCTTCGTTCTTCAAGAATGTCCCTGTGGCAGCAGAAGAAAACGCTACTGCAGAGACCGGCAAGGATCCCGTTGACGGTACACCTGTTACACCTGAAGCCGCAAATGCACCGATGCAATCTGATGTTCTACCGTCGAGACGCTATCCGCTGCGTGTGCGAACGCGCCCAGTCAAGTTGGACGACTATGTTTGTGGCTGAAAAGCGGACACTACGTGAACTGTTGGAGACTTTGTTTAGAGTTGTGTTTGGACTCCTTTGAGTCTTAGAAACATGGAACACTTTTGCAATCCTGTTAGGCCTTAGGGACATTGAAACCGCTAGAAAGTCGTTTCAATTTGTTTTGTTTCCTTTTAAGTCGCATATCATGCTAGGCGGGTTTTTGTTTCAAAGAGGGGAGAGATGTAGTGTCGTTACCTAATACGGTCATACGCTAGTGCCCGGATGTTAACGCACGAGGCGAGCTAGTGAAAGCATGAATTAAAGAAACGTTCGAGTAGAGCACTCGCCTGTATTCTAAGCCACTTACCCTCCATTACACTATCCTGTCCGCGTTTCAAGTTTTATTAGATTTAAATAAGAATTGGATTTGCGATATGTGTTTTCGGTGTAACAGAACAAATACGTTAAAATAATGGAACGTTGATTGGACAACTTACAATGTTTGAAGGTGAGATAAGCCATTAAAGGGGTTACCATTTATTTGCTTGATTTTGTTACCGTGAAGAAACCTGTGAACAGTAACGCATACGACGGATTAAATCGCATTCCTGACGCTCTTGTTTGTTTAGTCTTTTTTTCTGTAAATATTCCGGCACTTTTTAAACAACCTTGCATACATAGAAGACTCGCATCTATTGGAGATTGTTGTTCATCAGTTGATGGGGGTGACAGTTACTAAGCTGTCGATCCTTGCATGTAGACTCCGCAAAGAGTCCTAGCATGTAGACTCCAGCAAAGAGTCCTAGCATGTAGACTCCAAAAAAGAGTCCTAGCATGTAGACTCCAGCAAAGATACCTAGCATGTAGACTCCAGCAAAGAGTCCTAGCATGTAGACTCCAGCAAAGAGTCCTAGCATGTAGACTCCAGCAAAGAGTCCTAGCATGTAGACTCCAGCAAAGAGTTGATTTAAAAAGAGAAAATTTATTCGCCACTCACAGAGAGAGTAAATTGAACGCATCTGATCATGCAGAAGGTGATGTAAATGATTTAGATGATGTAAATGATGTATTGATGTAATGATGGTTCGACTAAAAGGAAAAATTACGTTACAAATTACAATAGATCTAAGAAAATTAGCAACGGAAATGTAAACGAAAAAAGGACGAAAGACTTACGGATATGTCCTCCTATTGACGTAAACGAGCCGAGTGAAATACACGATGATTTAGAATAAGAACTTGCCGCAACAAAGGTAACACTGAATATATTGTCCATTGAAAAACGAGAACTTGAAAGTGTAATCAAACGAGTCACATGAAGATAAGGGTTAAAATTTAAATCAACAGTAACGCACGTACGTGACAGGTCACGCACGTTTGAATCTTACAGTCCATGTCCATCGTTATGATGCCACTCTTAACGGCTATGAACGAATCACGTTAAGTAAAGTTGATTTTGCATTCTTAGGAATGATGCATTCTGAGAGATGTTAACAAAATGCTTTCTTTTTAAAATTTAAAAAACTCCAGTTCAAGATCGGGCAAAGCAATAAGAATTATACTACGACCATTAGAAGGATCCTACTGGCGTATCTAGAATCGAGACTCACAGAAGGCATAACCTTAGACTATTGGATAACAACGAGAAAAAAAGACGTTAAAAATTTGAGAAGAAACAGCGTATTAAAGGTATCGACTTTAATTGAGCTACGTGTTTTTGAGCAGTGTCCGTATTAGTGATGGAGCATCTTTTGCTGTAAATTGCTACCCACTTATCATTTGTTGAGCGCTTAAGTCAGACTCAATGATATTATTATTATTATTATTATTATTATTATTAAATTGAAGGTATGGCACTTTTCAAGAGTTGCCGAATTTAAGCGGGTATAGCCCCAATATATTTTCTATAGCCATGGACCACGAATGTTAAAATTACCCTTTCTAATTGTAAGCTACTCACAAGACTTCTAAAGTATTAGCATCAGCAAATGCATTATCAGGAATTACTCTCAGGTTGTTGGCCATCAATCCTCTGTTAAGAATAAAAGAAGAAATACAAAGACTGTAATGATTGCTCTTAGGCTCTTGGGTTGCAACCAGTTAGCAGACAGTATAGAAGTGTCAAATCTATAGAGTTAATCCTCCCAAGAATACTTTTTTTAGCTGGCTGAACAAGTTCAGAACTCACTAGGTGTGAAATAGGCAATATCCGTTTGCTTTATGGTACAAAAATATATTCTTATGATTAATGAATATCTTTATATGACACATTACCTGGTTCAAAGTTTGGGCTCTCATGA
Organism: Stylophora pistillata; assembly: GCF_964205215.1. Taxonomy (NCBI): domain Eukaryota; kingdom Metazoa; phylum Cnidaria; class Anthozoa; order Scleractinia; family Pocilloporidae; genus Stylophora; species Stylophora pistillata. The sequence continues at coordinate 41,554,280 of NC_142522.1, forward strand.
ACCCTTCTCAAAATTCCTGCTCTGGACACCGTTTTTGAGAGCACAAGAAATCACCTTCCTCCCAGTGTGCCCGAGACTGTGTCTGAGAACTTATTTTTCAATGATTAATGGTATAAAATATTAATGTAAATGGTATTTATTTGTCCAATAAAAAATGTTCCATTCACGGATTATGAACCACACAATGTAAGATTTAGGACCAAGAAAAACTCTGTACGCAAGTAATATTTGTATGAATCATCTTAAAACTTACAGGAGACGTAAATTTGTTAGTCCGGTAAATGTGCTTGGGCTGATGTCGGTGATGTTGTTAAAATTTAAAAGCCTTTCAGACAAGAAAAGAAAATAATAACAATGAAGAAACATTCATCCCCAACGAATTTCTTCTTAGCATGTACTCAGTCCCACCACTGAGAGTCAAAAATTTTGTTCAGTTGGGAATCTTACTGACTAACGGCGATTAGATCTCATGGCATCTTTACATGTGCGACCTCGAATTCTCCCAACTGTACTTTTTATTTACAAATCACTGTCACTCCATACGAATGCATTCTCCGCTGTTCGTTTAACTTATCCACCAAGTTTATAATGCTGCATTATTTTAAACAACCCTGCTTAATTCATCTTACCCGAGCAATTTCTTACTATTAAGGGTTCCTCCTAGATCAGATTAGATCAGAAATGTTGGACACAGCATTTCATTATCATTAGTATTATTGTTTGATTGTAAGAGTAGATAACTGTTTAACCTACAAGACTATTAAGCCCTTGCACCCACTGAAAGCCCCATCTGGTATGTATTGAAGCTTGTTGAAGGAGAAAAACCTGAAGCGAAAATTTCAAATGAATAAAGGTTAACTTGAAGTTTCGAAAGAAACTGTGGTGCTGCGTCAGAGGGGGTTATAAGGTAATTTGGTTATATCAACTCAGTTAAAATTGGAAATTGGCTACCGTAACGAATAAAAAAGCTGACGTTTCGAGCGTTACCCCTACGTCAGAGCGTATGACGAAGGGCTAACGCTCGAAACGTCAGCTTTTTTATTCATTACGGTGGCCAATTTACAATTTCAACTGAGTTGATATAGCGAAAATTTCAAAGTTTATCTTACGAAAGTAGGTGATGATGATAAGGAAAATATTTGCAATAACAGTGATAACGACATCTGTGGTACTACGAACAGTAACTTATAATGACGATAACGACTTTAATTTATCAAAACATTTCCACGTAATTACTACGTCGGCCATAAGAAGTCCGCGATTAAGCTATTAAATGTTCTTGCCCGAGAAATTGCTCCAGGGACCAAAGGTGGTGGCCAATCGATTTGGCTCAGACTTGGTACAAAAGTTGGGTGTGATGAGACATTTCAAAACCCACTTAGGCTGACTTCTTTGACTTCGCTCCCACGAAGGGCTAATGCTCGAAACGTCAGCTTTTATAATCGTAACGGTGGCCAATTTACCATTTCAACTTTGTTGATATATTCAAATTATTTTGTTACCCCCACCGACGCAGCCCCAAACAGTTTCTTTAGAAACTATCAGCCTTTATTCACTTCCTTGACTGTTTGTTTTGGAGTTTAAGGGGGCTCCCATTTGTGGCCTATGGAGCACCAAAGCTTCATCCCTTCGGTGGCATTTTGAAAGTGCTTTAAAACTCCATCGGTTAATTTTGCTACTAGGTTTTCAAAGGAAAAAATATTTTTATTTTCCTAAACCCGATGTTTGTAGCATTGGTCAGAGACCGTCTTAGAGCATTTGTAGGCCATGAGTCGAGGTATTTCTAAATAATGACACTGATTTAGCTTTAATGTTTCATTTTCACGCACCAAATACAAAATAAAGGCTCTATGTCAAGAATCTTTTTCTGTTCATAGTATGAATTATGCTCAAAATTCCATTTTGTTCGGCCTTAAAGGTGCATGGAGACTTTAAGCCAAAAACCTAACGAACCTTAATAAGCCAAGTTTTTCTCAACTGATTTTGATAAATGGGTCACTCAAGTACATACTGGATTTGGTATGAAAGTTATGCTGGAAGACATGTGAATATTATGGTTTCTTGAAAAATGGCAATTTTGGGTAGTGATTTTGACCTCAAATTTGACCAAACAGTAGCCCTAGGCCCCTCTTTGTCTAATTGCTTGGGAACAAAGCATGTTACATTTGTGAAAAAAAAAAGCTCCACTTTAGTACATTCCATGGTCAAATTCGTTTGACAGCACAATTTAGAAATGGAGTTTCTATAGCCCTTTTGAAATGCCACCTGGAAGACTGGAATATGGTGCACTACGAGCCACAAATGAGGCCCCTACCCCCCTGAAACTCCAGACCAAGCCGTCACAGAAGTGAGCCAGTGGGTTTTGAAATATTATATGACAACTCAACTTTTGTGCCAAGTTTCAGCAAAATCAGTTGACCACCACTCTTGGCCACTGGAACACTTTCTCAGACAGGGAGTTTCGAGCATTCATTTAAAAAAATAGTTTTTTTAATTGATAGGTTAGTAACAGCATAGACAAACATTTCATTGCGTAAAGTGTAAAATTTTCAGATATTTTCTAACATCAGTTAAAAACAAATCGAAACTGTGGAACTCCTTAGGGATATGAATATAATATCAAAGGGACTGAGTGCATTGAAAGTTTCGTCTAAGCACAGGCGTCTAAAATGCATTAACTATGTAATAAACTTAGGAAAACAAATACATGTGTATGAGTTTCATGATTGCGAGATTTGTTGAGCTTACAGAGCAACGAGCAAAGTTAAGTTCCCAAAGTCATCCTTATGGAGTGTTTCGATTTGATTTCCTGAGAACATCCTAGAACGCAATAAAAGTATTTTCAACAGCTTCATTGAATGTTGTCTATTTAATGTATGTACACAGCCATAACTCATTTTGCAAACAGTTGAAACATCGGTTTAACTGTATGCAAAATGACCTTTTTCTCTATTCTCATGAGATTTTTCTTCGAACAGAAAAAGGCTGCTGCAGATCTAGAGTTGAATGAATTAGGTAAATCCAGATGACACTCCAGTGTTTAGTGCAGCACTATAACCGAGAAGAATTCAAACTTACATAGCTCCCGGTGTTTTAAGTCCAGGTAACTTGGGCACAGATTCCAGCCTATTGTCATCTAAGTGTCTAAAATGAAAATCGAAATAACATACTAGTAAAAGATGGTAAAAGTTTCTTCATCAGAAATTCGAAACAATGACCTCGAGGAGCATCTCTCTTAGTCTTTAGTGCGATGGCATACACTTCGAGATCAAGTCAACGCCGGAAAACCAACTTTAAATTTACGGAATGAGATCTATCTCAGCCAGAGTAATTCAAATTGGGTGCAAAGGCACTTGTCTTAACCATGCAGCAACCACGTTTTAGCTAGTCATATGGTTTCAGAAATTAAACCTCGACTCCCGTTTAACCACAATTTATTTGCGAGAGTTAATTTCATAATGAGAATGTCGTTTCGTACTTACAATTCTGGTATTTTTGTGAAGCGCTTGAACGTTCCATCCTCTATTGTTCTAATTTGGTTTTTATCCAGGCGCCTGCGGAAAATAAGTAAGACTCGTGAAAACGATAACGTTCAAAATTTACTTCCATTGAGTGATTATACTGAGTTATGTCCAAATTCGAAACTGCAGATACTTTAGCTAGGTACACTCTGTGCTCTTAGAATGTGTTTAAAGATTTTCATCGATATCTTTATAATATTCAAAATATTAGGTCTGATTATCTGAACAAAGCAGTGTCAAGAGGGCCGAGAGCTGACAATCAAACTATCAACTGATAGGAAAAACCCAAGGCCCGCTTAGTCTAGGTCTCAGAGGTTTTAAAAATCGCTTTCAAACTGCATTCTCACGCAGCCTCTGTCGTTCATTTTGCCTGAGCAAAAACCCTTTAGATAAGAGTTTTCTTTAACTGTTCTCGGAAGCATGGAAATTATAAAGAAAAAAAAGACAAACAAACTACGAGCTCTTTCATTGGCTTCTTTGATGAAGCCAGCGTCGCCTCCGCCCAGATAACCTAAAAGGAAAACTCACCTCAATTATATTTTTATCTTAGTTTTCATTTATTACGCTTTCTTCTGAAGTATAGTTTGCAAGGATTTAATGAAAGTAGCACGCGTATGACTTTTTTCATAAGGGTAACCGCAAAGGTGGGAAGTAAACTTATGTCTTGGGTAGGATATTCGACCACAGAAAGTCGGTGGTAGTGTGACTAGCACTGTGGCATTAAAGTCTGATAGACGTCTTCTTTCAAACTGATCCCATTATCATTTTTCACTGAATTGGATAACTTTGACATTGATGCATCCTTGTCCTTTACTGAAAATAGACACTGCTGATTTCCAAACTCATACAATGTTGGAAGGCTGCAAAGGGATCACTAGTTCCCCTTGTTCCTCCGTCTACGAGATCAACTCCATCCTTTACCAAGCCGGCAATATTATTCAGCGGTTGAGCGTGTATGTCATATATTCAATTACAATGTGTCCGGGGCAAAGAGGCCTCCAGAATATCTTAGGCACTCCGAGGCCAGATATGATATGACAGTACACTGCAAGAGATTATATATCAAATATATGCATAAAACCTCGGATAAAATATATAAGCGATTTCTATATACGTGTCAGTTTTTTTAACTATTTTCTTTTTTTTCCCTGTGCTGCTAGGAGACCAATATATCACCAGCTTATTTGTTTTTCGGTGAACCAGCAACTATCGATCTTAAGCTTAACAAATAACAAATCAAATACTTTGGTAGCTGTAAATCTTTGTTACATTTTAAACTTTGTAGACTAGAAATACAACATACAAAATGAATGTCAAAGATGAGCGTTGAACAATATTGCAGGCGCGATCTGATAAAATATGGCCGATTGTCCTATTGAGTAACATTAGCGTTTGAGGCATCAAATAATCTTTTTGCCACCAACACATATCATGTAAGCCGATAAGTATCACACCGTAAAAGACCAATTATTTAGGTGGATCTTTCCGAGAGCTCCGTGTGCGGTTAAATTTTCAACAAGGCAACGAAGCAAATCGAATCTGGTACATTAAAATTGCTGACAGAATGGCTACTTCTCTAACAAATGATGTCAAGCCAAAAGTTGCAACTGAGACACCACAGAGACTTTTATGTACTATCAAGATTTCTCCTGGATTTATTTTGTCAGAAAGTTCGACTACATGCGCCCTTAATGTTCATCGTCAACTGCTGCGTTTCCTCGAGAATAATCCAAATATGGCTGCGGAAAAAATTTCTCAAAAATGGCTCAACTTGCGCTATTCAAATGTTCTCTCCTCGTCCAAGTATAAACGATATTCTCTGGGAAATTTCATGTAAATTTCAAGTTATTTTAAGTTCATAAAACAAAGACGAGGTGTACGGATTTTTGATGATATGGACTAGAAAGCGGGAAGTATATGTAAATTTCACGTCAGCACCAACTTTGAAATGAAATTCCCAAAAATTTTGACACTGATTTTAGAAGTCTAGTGATGGCTTTCACTGACCATATAGGAATAATGATCAGAAGTGGTTGCTCGTCGGAGATATTGGGTCTTGAAATACCCTTATTTTCAGACTTTGTTAAACCAGAAAAAGTCGTCTAAACTTAAGCGAGAGGTAAGGGAAGAAATGAAATGAAAAAGTTAAAAAAATTCAGTTTCCTAGAGGTCTGATATAAAATACAGCCCAGTTGATTGAATTCGCAGATGGATTTTCAGTTTTTCACAGCAGCAATGCAAAGTAAGCTAATTGATTATACAAAAAATGCAGGAAATGGAGGTCTTCGCAGGGGAACCTATATCTCCCAGAGAATCAAATACCTTGAACTATTATTTTCACACATTTGTTAACTGACGATACTTAGCATTTATGCCAAGTTTGAGCCAAATCGGTGATTTGAGGTTTATCGTCCCTGCCCAGTTTTGCCCGGTTCTGCCCGGTTCTACCCGGTTCTACCCGATTCTCCCCGGTTCTGTCCGGTTCCGCCCGGTTCTGCCTGGTTCTGCCCGGTTCTGCCCGGATCTGCCTGGTTTTCTCGTGGACACGCTCTTAGAGCTTTATCTTTTTAGTTTATTCCCTCAAAGTTTTTTTTTTTGATGAATGAACTACGAAATTTTGCAACGGTCGGCGGATTCTCGATATTTACGGTCGGTGGCTCTTAAAACCCTCAGGGAAAAATCAAAGGGGTTGTTAACACGCGTACGCGTGAGGAATGAGGGACTGCCCCAAGTGGCAAATGAACAGGATGAAAGTGTAAAAATGCTAAGAAGAATCAAATTGGTCACACTGTAAGTGAATGATGGCGTACTTATCCTAAACAGAAATGTCAAGCATATTTTAAGCAACTGTATACTGACAACATACATCAGACAATTACATTACTGGGTAACAGCTACATGCTGGAGAAACCCAACTAAATGTTGTGGGGTAACATATGCTACGATGGATTAATTTACTCCATTTTCACTGCATTACTTTTTTGCAGTGGGGTAGGACTAGAAAGAAACATACGAACCATACGTGCTAGTACACCCTCCCACCCATCCCACCCATCCCACCCATCCCACCCCAAGGGAGGACATCCATCACACAGTGATCTCATGTGTGGGAAATTAACGTCTCCTACCCCAACCCTGCAGGAGACGGGAACTCCATTTATTCGTCCCTATCAGAGAAGACTACAATATCTAACCATTTCTTGACGTTATAGAAAGGTAGCAAATTCTTCTCGATTATTTTAAGACCATGAGTGTTGGTCCGGACGGGGCTCGAACCGTCGACCTCTCGCACAACAGTCCAGCGCTCTATCTATTGAGCTAACCGGGAGGCGGTTTGCATAGGATAGCATAGGATCCCATGTGGGGGATGGGGGGTGTAGCATTATCCCTAGTCACTTTATGCTATAGAAACCAGACGAAAAGTTTGTAAGTGCTGGCTCTTAATGGGTCACTTGGCTTGAAGAAGGACTTTGCTTTTTGCTTTGTTGAAAAACTGAGAATAAGTTATTTCACTTCCAGATGTCAAGTGAAGTCCCATGGTGTTTTTTAAGTACAGTGCTCAGTTCAAGTCTAACTATTATTTTTGGGTGTATGTTCAGCACCAACAACCTTCCTTGTAGTTAGCTATAGTTACTTATTTAGCGGTTCAATGGTATTTCTTGCAGAAACTAAAGTCTCGTACATCGAATAACCCTCCGACAGTCTTCATACATAGTGTGAGTTTTTTAAGCCAATCAGAGTTTACGTAGTGAAGCAAAATCAAAGCATTTCCGGATTTGCTTAATAATCAATTGAAAACTACTTTAAAATTGTTTGTTCTTATCACTGCAAAGTTTTATCACATGCTGAACTGGGAAGTGGAAATGAGGCTAGATATTGCTCCTAGTGGTTTGTTTAAATCAACTACCAACAAGAGTACAACACCCTTTTGCATGACGTCACAAAAAACGGTTAGGGCAGTACGTGCACAAACTTGATTTATGATGCAAATAACTCATCCAGTTGGTTTGTTCTTAGTATATTGCCGTATATACTGTAGAAATTTAACTGTGGAGCTTGCTCTATCGTTCTTTCAAATTAGCAAATACTACCCAAAAGTAAAGCCTGAGCTACTAGCCTAAAGTCTATTTGAAGCCCGTGTAAAAAATTCCTTGCAGTTTTCATGTTTTCCTAGTGTGAATTTGGCTCAAGATTGCTGTTTTTCATTTGCTTGGTTCTCTGGATCAGTCAACTTTTTAAGTTATCTTGAAACAGAGATGTCATGACTTGCAAATTACGGTAGAAAAAAGGGTATTTGGCATTAGTGTAAATAAATCAAGGTTTGATGTAACTTTAAAGCAATAATTTGTAAATGTCCATAATTTTTTGGAGCCTCTTAATTTTTGGTCAACCTTTTCTTTACTTAATTTAAATTGTTGTTGAGAACCCTTTTTAGTTAGTTTTTTGGAGCTAACGAGTGATACTTTTGTTATTTCAATAGCTTTATAATTGCAAAAAGATGTGCAAGAATTTTAAGTTAAATTGTAAATAAAACAGTTGTCAATCTACTGTCATGTGTTGAATTTCTTTTTGACTACTATATACGTGTATTTGTTCATACATTGTATTTAATTTAGATTAACTGGCATTTCGTGTAAATGTATATCAAAGTTTCACGGGTATAAGCTGAAATTTTAACCATTAGCGTCTTTAACAACATTCTGTTTCGGCAACAAAATCAAAGTGACAATTCAATACATAAGCAGAGGAGAACTAAGCAATATCTCACAAATGTCGAAGCCTTTTGAGTCCCTTTAGAATCGCCTTTAAGTCGCCAAGAGAAAATTGGTTGTCGGACAGGTCACTAAGGAAAGAAGCAAAAAACAAATTGAGAAGACTGAAGAAGTAAAAATAAGAGTCAGCCAACAAGCAAATGACACATCTTAGTAAATAGTTTAATAATCTCCTCGTTCACTCTAGGGTGAACTTAACGGACTAGCAATTTTTTGTTTTGCTAAAATGTAATTTACATTCAAGTTTGTTTTGCCTACAATAATTACTGTAAGCAGCTTTCGTATGTAACTAAACTATGGCTAAGGCAATATGATAGACCATAGTGCCATAACTTTTTATTTTACTTTCTCTTTTCGAAAGATAGGTTTTTGACGAATCAGGCCGCTCGTTATATCCCTTTCATTTTATTTGGCTTCAGTCGTGCGTAATGAAATTCTGCGAACGCTCACATGTAAACAATGCTTTTTGGTAGGTAAAAAGCTCCTCTGAGGTGGTTCTCTGCGAGATTTCTGCAACGAGAATTCAACAGAAAGGAAATTGGAATATATGAATTGCAAGTAATCAATGATCATGAGATAAGAAAGAACCAAGAACACCATTAGCGCCTCTGTCGGTTATATGAAATAATTCAATTTATGCGTATTCTTCCAGAGTTCTTACGTACATTAACTTCAAGGATAACAGATTCCTGAAGGTGTTATTTGGCATGACCTCTAACTGGTTATACGAAAGATTCCTGGAAAATAGAAATAAACTGGAAAATAGGTAAAGCCTTAACGCAAACAAGCTGTTGTAATTAACTTGATCTTAATAGTATGTCGATTTCTAAAAGTATCTATTACATCCTACCCCTATTGTACGGAAGACAGATTTTCCAAATCTTTAACAGCCTTTTTTGGTTTTGTCTTTGCATTAGCGCCTTTTTACGTCGAAAAATTTGGCACCATCCAAAAACCTTTTTTCCTGATTCTGTCTTATGACTGGTTTCCCCAGGTTATTGTTGATTTTAGAGTTAAATTATATATGAAATTAATAATTTGATAACAAGTGTATCTTGCCAAAACACAAGTTTTACTTACAGGTTCTTTAATAGTATGAGGTCTATGAAAGAGTCTTCTGAAATATTTTTTAGCGGGCAACTGGAAATGTCCCTTAAAAAAGAAGGAAAAAGATTTGGGGTAGTGATCGTAAATGAAACCTCTTGGGAGGATCATATACTCATGATAGTCGCTAAAGCAAATAGGTTACTGGGTTTTATTAGAAGGAGCTGCGCAGGAATTGTTGGTAGTGTTTTGCTGTTGCATCTTTACTGTTCATTACTGCGTTCGTACTTTTGCTATTGCTCTCAGTTATGGGCACCTCAGTCTGTTATCAGCAATTTATTCTTAGTTTAAAATGTGCAAAGAAGAGCTGCACGCTTTATACTAAAAAATAGTAGTAACTTATCTTATGAGGATCGCTTAATCAAACTGAAGTTGTTTCCGCTTAATTACTGGCTCGAATATCTCTACTTAGATTTCTCTTTTAAAAGTCTTTATGGTCATATTGATCTAACTCGTTCATTTGATTACTATTTTTCCCTTGTTATATGTCAGACGCGTCAAGCGTGCTCATGGCTGAACTTAAAGATCAGTAAAAATCATAAATCAACATTTCGGGATTTCTATTTTGATAGGATAGCAAATTTGTGAAACAATATACCTGATGATGGGAGGCAGGCTGAGTCTATTGACTCTTTAAAGCGTTAACTTAAGTCGTTTTATTTGGAGAGACTTTTCAACGTTTTTGATGGCGACAACTTTCGTACCTTTAATATAACTTGTCCTAAATGTCGCCGGGTAAATACCCTTGTTGCGTGGACTTGTTAAGCGGCCTATTACTAAATATTTAGTCTATATTAGTTAATATTTCAGGAGAGGGTTGGGTTGGAGCTTAAACCTAGCACGGGACTTATGTCCTATTGTTTTTCCTCCGGTACTGCTTGTACAAATCCTTAAGTAAATAAATAAATAAAGGATGGAGGTATACATTTAAGTCTTTCAAATGAGATTCATTCGACGGCAAAACCTGGCAGAATCAAAATCAGCGTCTTACTACTTACAGCTCTACTGTGCTGGTTGGTATCCCACTCGGTACATATTCAATTTCAGAACACTTTACTTTAATCCGAGTATTGCCAAAGGGACTACAACTGCATTTGTCTGGACAAACACCCTGACATGTCATGATCCATTCCATGAGCAAAGTCACCAGTAATACCTGCTTTGAAATATTGTACATCGCCACTATTGCCATCTTTGTCTGATTAAATGAAATAGTCTTCCTGTCTTTCTGTCTACCTTAGTTAACAATAATCGAAACCAGATATAATCAAAGGAAGACAGATGCTATTAACAGCGCGGTACCTTTCCTGGCTGAGAATGGATACTATTTTAACAAAACTTATCTTCCGGACTGAATCTGATATGATATGCGAAATGGTTTGAACCGCATAACTTGAGGAATATTTCGTTCCTTGAAATATCATAGCCATAGTCGCCATAAATAACCTTAATCAAGTTTAATTTGAAAGCTTTATTTCGGAAAAATCTTAAACTGGAAGTATTATTTTTTTGGGTCATGTAATGACACCGTAAGAGCTGAATTCCATTTGATGATTATAAACATACGAAATAGATACTGATTTAATCTGACACTCCAAACCGCTCACTTCCTTCTCGACACGACGCCGTAATTCTCTCCATAATCTAATACTTTAGAAAATCTCGGGAAGGATAGTTTTAAGACCCAAGTTAAAGCTGTTTAGTAGACTTAACGACTTCCTGGGAACAAAAACAAATCTAAGGTTTAAAAGTCATAATCATGTACGTGTGTCGAAGCTGCGAAACACGACTTCATGTTATCAAACTGAGATTGCGTCTTCCCGTATTTTTCTCTAGAATATTGAAATTCCTTCTGTTGAATTAAACCAGTACTGCAAAAATTTTCACATGAACTTCCGAAGAATTTAAGGATTCGAGCGATAACGGAAGAAAACACTTACCACATGTCCCGATGCTTTGACGATTTTCGTCCAAAGAGCCCCTTAACGGCTTGTGGAAAACAAACAAACGTTTTTTACAATGGCGGTAATTGTTCCAAGTAATCCTTAACCTGATGTTTTACCTTATTCGAAGGGGGATGATTATTCATCCAGATATGAATGAACCTTCTTTGTGTTTTTATAGACGTAGCTTTAATACTTGCTCCTCTTCTCCAATTATCAATGTCCTTGTTTTTTTTTTTTTTATTGCGGTTTAAATACAATTATGAATAGTAATTTTGCAAAATGTAGTACATGAACCCTGAGTAAAAATAAATCCTGCCCTTTACTGTTCTCTTTTAACTTATAAAGCAGTTCATAGAGGATGCAATGCAGAGTAACACATTTGTATATTGGCACTCAGGTTATGCCATAACTATGAGAAAAAAGATACTTAGGAAAAATACTGAGAACTCAATTGGATATGGATAGATAAGATTCACTAAATATCTTGTGATCAATTGAAATGAAACTGTGAAAAAAAGATTGCCAAGAGAAATTTTCTCAGAATAGTTAATGATTGGTATTTAAGCCGGACGTATTCTGACTCAACTCTTCAGCTCTCAAGTTAGTGCCTTGAGTGAGTTTCGATATTCGATGAAATCTATAGATAAGTAGTAATCTACAGGACGTATGAACTTACCAGCATAATATCTCTAGACCCCTTTAAAGCGAACTTTACGCACTTATATGCTGACGACACCCAATTATATATTACCTTTAAATCTACCAGCTTGAATGACATCCAACAAGTGAAGTTGAGAGTGGAATGCTGTGTGAGGGACATTGATGAATGGATGATAAGAAACTATCTTAAACTAAACCAGGACAAAACGGACCTTGTAGTCATCAGTTCCAGATACCATTCCATGCCTGACATCGGTCACATTACTGTTGGTTCTGAGTGCATTGCACCTCGTTACTCTGTTCGTAATTTAGGGGTTCAGTTTGATAGCATATTTAGTTTTGAGGAGCACATTAAGAACATTTGTAAATCATCATTCTATCATTTGAGAAATATTGCTAAAATCCGCAAGTACTTAAGCCAAGATACATGTAAAATCTTAGTCCATGCATTTATTAGTTCGAAAATTGATCACTGTAATTCCTTATTACATGGCCTTCCTAAGTATCTGTTAGCTAGACTACAGGCAGTTCAGAATGCTGCAGCTCGTGTTGTCACATTGACACCGAGGCATGTTCATATATCTCCTATTTTAATTAATCTTCATTGGTTACCAGTTGAGTTTAGAATAACTTTTAAAGTCCTTTTATTGGTATACAAGGCCCTTCATGGCCTTGCACCTTCCTATATTTCTGACCTTTTGAATTTTAAAACATACTCTAGGTCATTGCGTTCTTCATGTAAAGAATATTTAGTGGTTCCAAGAAGCAGATTGAAAACATATGGAGACAGAGCTTTCTCTATTGCAGGACCTAAATTGTGGAACGATTTACCTCTAGAGATTAGGAAATGTGCTTCAGTGGCAACTTTTAAGCAATCCCTTAAAACTTTTTTATTTAAGTTAGCATATAGGTTATGAGATTCGTTTTGTTTTGAGATGTTTTTAATTTATATAGTAGATAACTTAGGCTATATTTGAATTATGTTGTGTATTGTAGATATTTTATATTATGTATTTTTATATTTTATATTGTAATTAGGTAGCGCTTTGGACAATTATTGGATTTTAGCGCTATATAAATAAAATTATTATTATTATTATTATTATTATTATTATTATTATTATTATTATATCACTTCCCTAGCGATTATATCTAGGTAGTTGGTGTGGGTTTCGAGTTATTTTCTATGCATAGACATAGACACTTCTTCAACATTTATTGACGCTTTTGTAAGTCAAGGAGTAAGGTTTGACGGGTCAGACATCGATAATAACTCAGTTGTCACTCAGTATCCAAAAAGGTAAGATCCATTCTCAGTCGATGCACTGGACAGTAAAAATACCACAGAGGGAAGAATTAATTAAAAAGGAAAGAGGACAAGACAACAGACTGCAAACGAAGACCTTGAAACCGAAAAATCTAGAATGACTTACCTCTTATATGCAAGAAACACTACAAGGGGCAACATCACCGTCTTGTCATTTCCTCACATTTTGTAACACTTGGTGTATTTATAATTGCGTATGGTGAATTTTTTTTTTCAATGTCGTCAGGTGTTTCTCAGAATGTCTGTATTCAAAGTCAGGACACCGTCAGACACTCCGCGGTCACTTTTAAAAACAATTCTGATGCTTTGGTTCTTTACTTGCGTCACCGACGGAGATTCAGGAAATCCAGAAGGACTGGAGTTCAAAACCCCACAATTTTGTGGTGAGACATATAAAATGATTTTAAAATTTTAACGTCATATCTTCACGCCTCATTCAGAAGCAGAATATTTCAAAGTAGTTGCAATGCTAAGTCACGGTAGCAGAAGTCGGGCAGTTTTAAGGTCATTCTCGCACGAGGACATCTACTTAATAGTTTCACACGACAGGAAGCTTGGGGTACGCGTAACTTAAACAAAAAAGTGCAGCTACTGTACAGGATTACCAAATCACATCAATTTAGAAATGGTAAGTAGGGAGCATGCAACCGTCGAGATAAAGTTCACGCGGGAGGTTGCCAAGCAAGAGGTAAGCTTGAGGGTCACGCTCGGCTTTTGCCCCGCGTGACTCTAGCCTCATGAGTGCTTAGCAAAGTTTACGAGTGCATCCATAACTCAATGATTTCGAAAGCACGCTGCACGCTGCACGCTGTACGCTTATCATTTCTTTTCTAACACCGAGAATTAAAAACTCTTTCGTTTCACATAAAAATATGGCCAAATCTCAAAGCTCTTAATTAGCTGCTGGGCTCGTTAAAAAAGTTAGAGCACGAGATTTGGTAGCTCATAGGAATAATCTTCTTCATCTCCGGAAAGATTATAAGAATTTCCCATATTATAACATTTCAACAATTTATGATCGAGTTATAAATTTATTTTTCTTGGTTTAAAATGTTCAGCTGAAGCTGCACTTGGTGAATGCAACTGCTTCAGCATGGTGACTCAGATATGCAAACTGGTCTTAGTAGTCCATCTTCTACTAAGTAGAAGTAGTGCTTTAAGCGATAGAAGAAGTTATTGTGTCTCTTGCTGAGTATGCTACGTGGGATTACACAAAATGATCTTTAAGATTGAACCAGTAAGCCCCAAGGTGCTAAAATAAGGTCTACTGACTTTAATCTAGAGCAACAATGGGAAAAGTTGAAAAAAAATGATGACAATGTAAATCTTGCAATCAATAAAAAATGTCTTTGCTTAAGGTTAGGGTCCTGGGCTAAAGCTGACTAAAGTCTTTGTATGTATGTATGTATGTATGTATGTATTGTATGTATTTACGATATTTATACAGGCCAGCCCAGTTCAGCTTGAAGCTGGTTTAAAGGGAGGCTGTACATCCCACCATCCCACCCCAGGGGAGGACATCCATCACACAGTAATCTCGTGTGTGGGAAATTAACGTCTCCTACCCCCAACCCTGCGGGAGACGGAACCTCCATTTATTCGTCCGTATCCGAGAAGACTAGAATATCTAACCATTTCTTGATGTTATAGAAAGGTAGCAAATTCTTCTCAATTACTTTAAGACCTTGATTGTTGGTCCGGCCGGTGCTCGAACCCTTGACCTCCCAATGCACTATCCATTGGGCTAACTGTGCGGCGGTTTATTATTTTATTATTATTATTTTTTTTTATGATAGGTCCACATGACGATACTACAAGAATCGAACTTTCTCCATGGCCTTTTATACCGTCTGGAAAAACATTAAACTTAACTTTGCAATTTATTCCTGGTAAGGTACCATGATCATTCTCAACTGAAATATAATAACATGTTATTTAGGGTTGGATTAATAATTTTTTCCAGGAGAAACATAAATATTGAGCAAAAAAAGTGTAATTTTTGTATTATTACTATGTCATCAATAAGGTACAATCCTTTCAACTTTTCGAGGATTCCAAGCATTCATTAATTCATTCGACATTAACAAACTTCCCTACAGACGATACTGAGCTGACGAAAAAACAAAACAAAACAACACAAAACAAAAAACAAAAGGAAAGATTAACCAGGTTTAACGGTCGCACTCCTTATTTTGTTACGTTCTGAAGATGACATTTAGTGAAATTGTAAGCTGTTATCTTCAATCCCGCTTGTTTCAACGCTTTCATTTAAGGTGATATAAACACGAGGTTTCTGTGGAAATCTTAATCAACATATTCACACCATTATTGTCATTATCATTGTCATTATTAGCATCATCAGCATCATGATCTTTATTTTAAACACGATTATCTTATAGCTATAAGCTTGTAAGGTCGTTTAACTGATCCAGCTTGCGATCAATTACCCAGAATGCAAAAGTTAAAGCTCTTAAATACATCTACTTATTCGTAATAAGTCACTCTCAGCAAAAATTTTTCTTCCAACGACCAAGGTAAAAGAACGAAGCAAGGACCCTTAAACAAGGATCAGCAGTTACTACCGTTTTTCACGAAATGCATTCCCAAGAGTTTTGCCTGAAGTGACTTCATGTTTCTTCCTCTTAACAGTCGACGTTTTTGCTGCGACCGCACACATTACAATCGTAGCGGAGCCAGGCGGACAAAAGTTACCTATTCTGTCAGATGACGTCTGTGGTCATTACCCACAGTTCTGCGGCTTGCCGGCTGGGGGTAAGTATGTCGTAAGGCGTGAATCAATATTAAATTCATAAACTAAGCACACCTTAGCTTGTCGCGTTTAGATCTTACCTTTCTCTATTTCTAGCCACGAAGTGGCGAATAATTTATAACTTTCTCAGTCTTAGGAAGATTGAACCGTGACAGAAATGAGACATCAAGCAAAAGACGTGATGCAAATATATTTAGAGAGAAATCTCGAGATATCAGGTTTCCTCTCAAATGTTTCTAACTAGGTCTTTTCAATTGCCTGTTAGTTTTGTAGGCACTCCAAGACTCTTTCATTAACATGTTGACTCAGAACTTAAAGTGACGATACAAAGATTTTAAAAGAAAACACCACGACTTACTTAATGAGCTAATTGATGTCAGTTCCCCGATTAAAAAAAAGGTGCCTTTTGGGTTCCTCCTAGCAAAGTTTCTTTGAACTTTTTCTGACAAGATGAGAGCAATTCCACCACAATTTAAGGTAATGTATCCTGATATGCATATTTATTATCCAACTGCAATAAGTAGAGTACAAATATCCTGCGATATTGGCAAGCTGGTTATTTTGTATCTCAA